>NC_082387.1:6544971-6547471 GCF_031168955.1 Gadus macrocephalus | reverse complement strand
AATAAATGCACACACACACACACACACACACACACACACACACACACACACACACACGCACACACACACACTATGATGGTATAGATGTAATTGATAAAAGTGTCCTTTGGTCTGCTCAGGTTTATCACAAACCTCTCAGACACACACACACACACACACACTCTCACACACACACACACACACACACACACACACACACACACACACACACACACACACACACACACACACACACACACACACACACACACACACACACACACACATGTACAGAGTCACTCATCCTCCCACACACTGTGGCTGCACACGTGACACTCAGACTAATGCCAGCAGGGGAGCTAAACAGTACTGTACGGAGAAATGAGATGAGAGGGGAGAGAGAGCGATAAAGAGAGAGAAAGTGAAACATAGAGGCAGCGAGTGATAAAGAGAGAGAGTGGGGGGGAGAGAGCAAGGCTGTGTGTGCGAGGTATAAAATCATCTGTTAATCTTTTGGAGAAATAATTCCATTTGATTAAATGAAGTTATATGAATTTGGGGAGGGCAGGGGGAGGGTGCTGGCTGTGAGGTGTGGGAGGTAACAGCAGTATTGGGAGTTATCCCCAAACCATCGTTGTATTAACGGTGAGAGCAGCATTTCACTTCATTTCATAAGCATTCTAACTCCATGCTCCAACAAAAACACGGTAGCTACATGGTTTACGTTTGTGTGTGTGTGTCCGTATGTGTGTGTGTGTGTGTGTGTGTGTGTGTGTGTGTGTGTGTGTGTGTGTGTGTGTGTGTGTGTGTGTGTGTGTGTGTGTGGTGTGTGTGTGTGTGTGTGTGTGTGTGTGTGTGTCTGTGTGTGTGTGTGTGTGTGTGTGTGTGTGTGTGTGTGTGTGTGTGTGTGTGTGTGTGTGTGTGTGTGTGTGTGTGTGTGTGTGTGTGTGCTCTCGTGTATTTGTTTAATATTGTTATTCAACACACAAGCCCAGTGCAAAACTTATTTGCTTACATCGATGAGCACAAAAGTCCATGTCACGCCACACAGACACAACCTTTGTTTGGAACAGACACACACACACACACTCACACAGACACACACACAGATACACATACACACACATACACAGACACACAAACACACTCACACACACACATATACACAAACACACACACACACACACACAGACACACACACAGCTCCTTTGACGTGGTTGAAGGTAATAAAAAGCGTGGAGGGATTAGGATCGCATGGGGAGATTATGACACGGTGGGATCACCCTACCCGCTGTCTACAGGATATGAGACCCATGTGCGGCTGACCACACGTACCTCAGCAGCAGGCTGGCGCCTGAACCGGCCCGCTCGCACTTTCGGCCCGCGCTGTCAGTCTGTCTTTAGTTTCTCCGTCTGTCTGTCCTTCCCTTCCTTTATCATCTTCATCGGTTATCTCTTCATTGTGTGTTTTCTTGGGTTGTGTGTTTGTTGGGCGGTAAGGGTTTCAGAGCGAGGTCGTGATGGTCTGAGGTCATGTCCTGCCTTCACCAGGTCGTACATTTCAAGCAGAACAGTTATTTGTGTTGATAATGGGGAGGAGCGGCCCTTTATCAGTTGATTGATTCACATGGGGCCCTTCCAATGGGTCTGGGGTGACTCACGCAGTCTTTTAAACACTGTGGACTCCACCTGCAGCGGGGGGAGATAACCAATTAGTGGCTGTGTATTTGATCATGTGATTAGTTTCCCATAGGTCAGGTCTTTTTGTGTCTGTTGGTAATGAGGGCGTTTGACGCCTTTGCTCTGTCTAATAAAGATGATCACAAGAGCTGAGTGGTAATTTATCGTTGCACTATTGTGCTAACCTATGCTATCATATCGATAAAAGATAATAGAGGATGGTACTTTAATTATCCTAGACAGGAAATGTGGATGTGAAAGGTTTCCTAGTCAGCGTTATAGTGTATGGCAATTTTAAATCCCATACAGGGAATCCCACTTATGTGTACTATTCACTGTATTCATGTATTCATTGATAAGTAGATTGAGGGGCTTTTCTCAGCTTAATAAAGACAATAAGAAAGGCATGGTAGACCTACATTTGCCTTATATACATCCTGAATAAGTCATTTACAGCGCTGTTTAGGGCAAGGTGTTTTGTAAACAAACTTAACTTTACTTCAGTGCACTTTGTAACACACATGTATCAGGTGCCCTTCGTAGGAATAACATGTTATTACTTCTCCTCCAGACACAGTGTAGGCCGTGAGAGGGATTGCATAATTTGCCTTCAATGAGGTGTGATTGGAGTAGGTTAAAGGAAAGTCAGCAGAAATGTCAGACTGCTATTTAGTTAGTGTTTGTGGGACCAGGGAGTGAATGGGCCACTTCACCTTGAGAATCCGTTCTCACGGTTCCCAGGGAAGAGGATAATGAGGATAATGAGAGCCAGGTAAACAGTGATCCACCAATAGCTGCGTTTCCATCTAAAAGGTGATGCAAATCTTTAGAAAGTTTGCGA
>NC_082387.1:6538198-6539871 GCF_031168955.1 Gadus macrocephalus | reverse complement strand
GGGTAGGGTGCTGGACCCTCTGGCTGAGGCTAAACCACGGGTAATAAAGCTACAGTGTGTGTGTGTGTGTGTGTGTGTCTGTCTGTGTGTTTATGTGCTGGTGTGTGTCTGTGTTTGTGTGCGTGTGTGTGTGTGTGAGTGAGATCTCCTCAGTGTGGCCCTCTGGACTGTGACAAAGTCAGGGAGAAGGTGACTGCCTTGGAAGTGCAACAATAACATGACGTCCCGTCGGTCAGAGTTTCTCCAGACCGCTCTCTCCCGCCGCCCTCAGAGTGGAGTCAGACACTAATGGTCTGCCTGCTCCATCCACAAATGGGCCGTAGATCGGAAGTTTACATGTGGATTACAGAGTCTGGTTAGGGGCTGGCGCGGGCTCGACCTGCACATGAAACAATTAAGACATTGAGACTTAAGGACGCTCCCAGGGCCGCAATATCAAGCACCAATTGAAATTAGCTGATTAAGATATTGTCCTTAAAAATGTATGAAAGGAGATCTGGAATGTAGCATTGTGTCTGTTTATGTGTTTATACTTGTGCGTGTGTGTGTGTGTGTTTATGCTTGTGTGTTTGTTTTTATGTTTGTGTATGTGTGTGTGTGTGTGTGTGTGTGTGTGTGTGTGTGTGTGTGTGTGTGTGTGTGTGTGTGTGTGTGTGTGTGTGTGTGTGTGTTTGTGTGTGTATGTGTATGTGTAGTAATCACTTTCCACCTGTGTTGTCGCTGAAGGTGCACTTTAACACGCGGTTTGTGATGAAGACTCTGATGACCATCTGTCCCGGCACGGTGCTGCAGGTCTTCAGCATCTCTCTGTGGATCATCGCTGCCTGGACCGTGCGCGTGTGTGAGAGGTGAGGATAATGGTGCTACTAGGGCTGGGGGATTCTGTACAGAGGCTGGGAGGGGAGGGGTGGAATACTCGTGAAGGGGATGGTTTGATACAATTGATTGAGTTGGAGAATGACGGACAGAGAGAGAGACACAGACAGAGAGACAGAGAGAGAGAGAGAGAGAGAGAGAGAGAGAGAGAGAGAGAGAGAGAGAGAGAGAGAGAGAGAGAGAGAGAGGGAGAGAGAGAGAGAGAGAGAGAGAGAGAGGGAGAGAGAGAGAGAGAGAGAGAGAGAGAGAGAGAGAGAGAGAGAGAGAGAGAGACATAGGAACAGAGAGACATATGGACGTGGAGACAGATAGAGAGAGTCCATAGGCAGTTGGGTGGAGGTTGATTCTAGGTTGTTTAACCAAATAATATTTGTTAGAATTAGTGATAAAATGGCTTGGGGGCTTGCTTAGAAATGCTAATTGGGCCAAACCTAACAAAGACAAATGTATTTCATTAAATGTATTAAACAGGAGGTAGAATGTTGCTAAACGAGCTTCATTAGCTGCTCTCGTCTATGCATGAAAACATTAGGAATGTTCCAGGAGAACCTGGACACATGCTGAACAAGTTACACGAAGGGACGGCTTGCCTGGGAGGAGGTTGATTGTAACCATGGTGTTGTTAATGTGTCGTAGGTACCACGATGCCCAGGACATCACCAGTAACTTCCTGGGTGCCATGTGGCTCATCTCCATCACGTTCCTGTCTATCGGCTACGGAGACATGGTCCCCAACACCTACTGCGGCAAGGGGGTGTGTCTGCTCACTGGCATCATGGTCAGTACCCCCCTCTGGC
>NC_082387.1:6513198-6523198 GCF_031168955.1 Gadus macrocephalus | reverse complement strand
TTTCAACCCACCCTTTTTTAAATCCATCTTCGTTCCGTTCAAACGATGCACCCATCCATCAAAGGTAGATGTGTTACGATGGACGATGGAATGAAACCCTTGCTGGAAATAACTTGGGCGTCAGTAACAGTATTCTCTCTCTCCATTTTCTTTTATGGGTTTGTAATTTAGATCCAAGCCACGTTTGTTCATTCAAAGCCCTTCATCAAAACTAAAGTCTCCAAAGGTTTCACAGCCGAACCGTAGAGCCATATATCAGCCCTTAGCCCTCAGCAGAAGGGAGACATTCAATGGATCCCTCCTTCTAGGGATATCTTGGAGGAAAATGGATGCTGGCTGGACGGGACATGAAATAATAGTTAAATAACATGTACAAAATGGTTTTTATTATGTCAAGAAACCTAACCTTTTCTAAAATATGCGTAATGTTTTTTTCATATTTCAAGCAAGTCAAGTACATTTTAGTCCTTAATCTCAGCTACAGTCTCAAAGGTATTCACTGGACACATCGATGACAACCGTCTAATCGTAGCCATCCAAAATATAAGATAGTCTCATGGGTTTGGATGTTTGACCAGTCCAAAGGTTCTGGTTTCGAACCCCAATGTCTGTAGTCTGCCTGCAGCCATCCCTGAGCCAGATACCCCCCCTCCCCCAAACCCCGCTGCACATTAATACCGGGCACCTCAAGCAAAACGTATCACTTTGACTAAAAGCGCCTCAATAGAAGCATGCTAATCTCCCCCCCAGATGCAGAGCGTGATGTACGAGCTGATGTCGGAGCTCAACGACCGCAGTGAGGACCTGGAGCGCCAGATGCTGTCCCTGGAGCACCGGGTGGAGCAGCTCACCGCGGGGTTCACTGCCCTGCCCGCCCACCTGTCGGCCACCCTCAGCGCCCAGCACGCTGCCCTGGTGCACCTGCTCCGGGAGAGGGACGCCCGTGACTGGAGAGGGGGCGGCGGGGGTGGAGGCGGGGGTGGAGGTCCTGCAGCCGGGGCCGTGGTTCCCTTCACGGGCCCGGCGGCGGTGCCCGTGACGGTGGTGTCCCAGGCTCAGATTGCGGTTCCGGCGGCGGCGGCAGCAGCGGGACTCACCGTGGCCCAGGTCCCGGTCCTGGCGCTGGAGTCCCCCCGGAAGGTCGGCCAGTCCCCAAGCTCGGAGGGCAGCCTAGGGGAGAGCAGCCCGGCCACCCTGGCCTGCTCACCCAGCTGCTGAAGACAGGGGCCGGGAGGCACTGCATCACGGGCCGAGATCAAAGGTGAAGAAGAAAACAGAGAGTGAACTCATGGACGGGGAGAAAGGGGTCACACTAGTGCTAGTCCTCTCCCACAGAGGAGCCTCGGAGAGAGAGAAGGGGAGAGAGAGAGAGAGGCGGGCAGGGGGGAGCTGGGGGAGAGACTGGGGAGGGGTTGAGGTGGCACTGGAGGATGGACGAGGAGAAGATGGTCCAATCTAGTTGGGACTGCTTTGGAATGGATGACACACATACACACATGCACATACTAATGTGTGGCTCCTAGAAGAACGTAGAGGTGCTTTAAGAAAAATTAAAAAAGCAAAAGAGAAAGGGGAAAGTAATTAAGAGAGAGCATCGGCCAGGACTAATGGCATAGGTGACGGAGAGGCCGAGGATGATGAAGGATACAACGAGGAGGAGATCATTAAGAATAATTAACCAGACTCAGAACTCCTTTATGGAACCACTAACTACTGCAGAAAACCTCTGGATCAATTTCTCTCTTTCTCTCTCTCTGTCTCTCTCCCTCTCTCTCTCCCTCTCTCTCTCTCTCTCTCTCTGTCTCTCTCTCTCTCTCTCTCTCTCTCTCTCTCTCTCTCTCTCTCTCTCTCTCTCTCTCTCTCTCTCTCTCTCTCTCTCTCTCTCTCTCTCTCTCTCTCTCTCTCTCTCCTTCCTTCCATCAGGAATTAATGACCATGACTTTTTATCTTTCTGATATATTTTATATCTGAATGCTAATTGTGTGTTAACAAGCATCCCTTTAACAAAAGGTCTGATAAATACGACCACCATACAAACTAGTGGCATGCATCATGCACGCACACACGCACACACTTAGAGACACACACAAGAAAAACATGCACAAAGGAAACACACAAGCACACACGCACACACATTCACAAACTGAGACACAAATGTATCATTGGGGCAAATTAAATTGCGTGTGACACCAGTGAGCGTGTGAGAGTTCTCACACAAGTTTAAATGTTCGTCACTTGTAACATGTACCATACCTTGTTCAATGATAAGATATTAATTCACTGAGGGAAACGCGTAAAGCCTACACACTGCCAAACCAACCGCACACGCATGTCAAAGTCAAGCACTGCCACACATACCGAGACACACTCCACAGTGTGATTCATCTGAACCACAGGGTATCTGCTAGTCAGCTCAATTCTGGGACTAGTTACAAACATTATAGTTTTGACATTTGACAACCGCTCAATCTGGCATTATCAATTTACTCAACCACACCAATTATAGCTGAGGTCCACATGAAACTGGTTTAACTGATCTTTCTTTTGTTTTTTCATCGTTTTTTTATTTGGGATTGGTATATACAACGATGAACACACTGAACACAGAATGTCCATGCATCCCTTCCCTGCCCCAACATAAACACATACATGCATGCAGATATACAACACACAGTCTGATCACAGACTGATCCTTCTTATGATAGGAATATCAATGTGTAGACAGAGTGATTTGATCATAAGACCAGACATCATCATACAATTCAAACACACCATTTGTAAACGTGTTGGTCTCATGGATGTCTAATCCTTGGTAACGAGGGAACAAAAGTTCAACGTCAATGTGGTATGGCTTATGAGAATTAGGTATGGTGGACCTCACCTCCGGTCCTTCTAATGTGAACTCTTACTACACGTCACTTTATGACACTGGATGGGACAGACTATCATAAGAGGACACCGTAAACCTTCCTCTGATTGGCCTGAATGGACGCTAAACCATTTCCACATCTCATTGACTAATGACTTACCTCAAGGTTGTGCCAAGGAAATGTTTAACGGCAAACTGGTTCAGTGTTTGATTTCCACCACTGAACCCGTACTGTACTGCTGAAGACCAATCTCAAGCAGTATTAGTAGTAGTAGTAGTAGTAATAGTTATAGTAGAGTAGTACAATACTCTATGCCATAGTTGTAGGGGACATCTCTTTAAAACACTCAACCAAACACCCGGTTATGTTCATTGTTACACGATGAAGTCGTTTGTATGTTTGTGCGTGCAGCAGTTGTCCCTTCAGGGTCAAAGACTGCCACGTGTGTTCAAGTTATGAGTTGTTTTTCTAAAAGCACTCACTGTTATCATGAATGTATATTGTATGAACACGCATACACTGAAACATTCTTTGATCGCGCAAAACTGCCACGCACGCACGCACACACACACACACACACACACTTTCACACACACACACACACACACACACACACACACACACACACACACACACACACACACCCCCCACACACACAGACACACACACACACACACACACACACACACACACACACACACACACACACACACACACACACACACACACACACACACACACACTTGAGCACCCCAAACTCTGTCACACACTGACACAAACAAGACGCACATATGCACAAGCTCACACACACAGAAATATAAGTACACCTTGGCAACCAAAGTGCTCTCTCTTAAACAGACTTCAATATGAGGCGGGAACGCTGCTGCCACCTGGGATCAAAGATGGCGGAAGGCGTTGTACAATTCTTGACAATATTTCTGAGGGAATAACTGTGAAAATCTGTGCATGGGCTGAGGGACCGAGAGTAGACCGCGGCAGGGCGCCAGGCACCTGAAAACAGAACCCACACCAACCTTATAAAGGATAAACGGCCATGAAGGAACAGCTGCTGGGGACACGTACGTAAAGAAATTAAAATGCAGATATTTAAGATGAATTATAATGGTTTGGTTGTTTGGGTTTTTGTGTGATGAAAACGATACTGTTCCCCGTGTTCAGACCCTTTCTTATATTAGTTTAATAGTGACATGCTGTGGCCGGAATACTGAATTACACAACAATGGAATATTGTACGATATGCTTTTACCGAAATTCTAGCTTTGTATTGCTCTAGTCTTTTCTACCATTATGATTAAATGCAGTAATAGCTGATAACTACTCTTATTAAACTAGTATTCTTCTCATTCGTGACAACAATTATATGATATAATGTATTAACAATACGTCAAATAATTATGAACAAGGAAAGTGCCGTTTGAGGTTGAAATTATTTTGTAATTTTATTTTAACAGAGAGAATTAATAAAGTATATATCTATAACATGACCGAGTACACGTGTATTCTTATTATTATTTGGGGGCCTTGCCCATCAATCACTGTCGACCTTGGCCTCTCTCTAGTCCTCCCATCATCAGGGTTTCTTCTGCCAATAATTAGGCTACCATGTGTGTATAATAGTGAGTAATGTGTTGGTGGGACGGCCGGCCTCACATCCATAACAAATGTTGCATAATGAGAACAGCACCACGGACACAACGTGACAGCGGCTTTGATGACCAATGACCATTTCCTAATTGGGTTCACAGATTATGAATTAGCACTTTGTGCTATTTTCTGCTACCAGGTTGCCATGATAAAGTGGGCTAATATGAGTTTCAGCTCATTCACTTTTTGTGTGGGGTCTCTGGTTTTTGATTATTATTTTGCATATTTTCATTCATAAATTATTTTTTTCATTTTTTCCAGTGGTTAAGTAACATGGTGTCTAATCTATTATAATCTATTATCTAATGATAATAGATGTGATAATAATAAAGTTAAACATAATTTTTTTCTTATTGAGCTATTTCGAAGCCCTTTTAGAATAGCCCAATAAAAGGCTGCAGTCCGCATCTCTACATCACTACAAAGGAGGTGGCGATGTGTTTGCTGTCCGTTTCCCATTCCTTTAAAGAGGTTAGTTTGGTCCTCCTCCATGTGTGTATGCACCGCTAGGGCAGAGGTGGAGACCTGAGGCAAGCAGAGCTTCACAGTGGGGCCGTGGCTCATCAGACCTGCGTGCTGCCCCCTGCAGCCAGCCGGCTGGGGCTGGGGCGGGGGCGGGGGCGGGGGCGGGGGCGGGGGCTGCTGCTGCGGCCTAACCCTGCCCACCTGCACGTCGGAGCACGCCACAGGGCCACTGTTATGCAAGGACCCTGTGAGACGAGGACAGGTTACCCTCATGAATAGGTAGAGCAATAACTATGCAGCATGTGCGCGTGTGTGTGTGTGTGTGTGTGTGTGTGTGTGTGTGTGTGTGTGTGTGTGTGTGTGTGTGTGTGTGTGTGTGTGTGTGTGTGTGTGTGTGTGTGTGTGTGTGTGTGTGTGTGTGTGTGTGTGTGTGATGAGGCCATTGTCCAATCGGATAGTGAAATAACCTGCAAATGCTTTTTACTTTGTACAGGGTATCAATATATATATTATATATATCAATATGTATCATATCATTATATATATTTTGTATTTTTGTATTTTCTTGGCTGGTATTTTGCAACTGAACCCCCTTCAGAATCTCCTCCAGGGTTCCCCTTGTGTCCTAGTCACGCAAACACACAAACAAACACAAAAACAGACAATCTATTCCTAACACAAACTATGCTTCTAAAGACGTCTATGTGGATTAAACTACGTCTGGTTGGGACAGTATTAACTACCACTCTCCAACACTGTCCTTTTTGGGCTGTTTCACACACACTCTAGGGGAAACCCTTATTAAAGCCGTTGGAAGCTCCTTACACCTGTAATCAGCGGAGGACACTGTGTGTTAATCTTGTGTGGGAGTTAATCTCCACCAGTATTAAAAACCCAGTGTAACCACTTCCCTCACACCTTCCAGTCCTGCTTTAGAGGAAGGAATAGATTTATTCTCCTTAATGAATTCAGTCTGCAAGGTGTGAGAGTGAGCTTGCCTGAGGAGATGCCTCACGTCTGTCATGTGCTACATGTGGCTCATGTTATTACTGTCACTGCTTACTGCCACATGAGCTGCCATCAGTTATGGAAGCTCACACACACACACACACACACACCTCTCTTCACACATT
Organism: Gadus macrocephalus; assembly: GCF_031168955.1. Lineage (NCBI taxonomy): Eukaryota > Metazoa > Chordata > Actinopteri > Gadiformes > Gadidae > Gadus > Gadus macrocephalus. The sequence goes on along the minus strand of NC_082387.1, from coordinate 6,517,065 downwards.
CAATATCCTTTGGAGTAAGCTCTCTTTCTTTCTTCAAAAATGACATTTCTTGGCTGATTCCGATACTCTAAGGCTATGGTTGATCAATAATGATTGTGTTTGTATGGAAATACAGCAGCATGGGAGGCTAATTAAATACCACATTCAACTGTTATTCGGACATTAACATCATCCGTGTTCACCATTCATGTCTTTATCTCTGTTCCCAGGAAACACAAGGTTAACAGTTTGATAGAGCGGGAGCGGACTGCACCTGTCTTTAACTCAAGACACACTCGGTCAGGCATTCCTTTCATACCTACCTTCAAGCCTTGTTTGTGAGTGGTACACTATTGAAGAAAAACTGTTGTGGCTTTGTGTATCAGACATCAAGAGGATTTTTGACAGTCATATTGTTACAGGACTTCACTTATGTGTGAAGGTGAACAAAGAGTGCTGACTCTCGAAAACGGCACTCAAAAGGGAACAAACATGAATCACTTTCTGTAATCAAACTCTCAAACCAGCTCAAACCTGGGCCGTTGCTATGGACACAAGCAAAAGACCAGCCAACAAAATAGTTCCCCTGCCACATCAGAAGTTAAAGTGAAAACAGTGTGCAGACCGATGAGAGGAACAAGGTTAAAACCAACTCAGTTTCCCCATCGTCTACAATAGGAGGGCTGAAGAGAGAGTAAGAACGAGGTCTACTGTCAGTTAGGAGACGCTCTTATCCAGAGCGACTGGCAAGAAATATGTCGTCAAAGCACAGTTAGGGGTGAGGCGTCTCGCTCAAGGACGCCTACAGGAAGACTGTGGTCATTGGGTTTGAGCCAGAACCGTTCAGCTGCCAGTCAAACACACATCCATCATTTACTTGAATTTCCTGGAACCTGGAATCGATAACATTTTATCTTATCGTATCTGAACACTAGACTACCTGGCCCCTTGTATCACTTTACCCATAATGCCTTATTGCAATTTATCTCCGAAAAATTTTGTCATAATTTTTAACAATCAATAAATCAAATGCTCTGACAAAAAATACTAAAGTCCAGGATGGCTGTGGCAGGCCGCTAATGAGTCCGTCTAGTCATGTCCTGCGGCTACAATAAACAACTGGATAGCTTACCTGTCTGTGTACTTAGCTACCTGGCTTCCTGCTCACACTCTGCAGCTGCCCTCATTGTGCATGACCGCAGTACTCCACAAGTTTAGGCAGACCTACTGCTGAAGCTAGCGAGATGGTCTCGTGCACGGATTTGGAGGGAGGCCCGGATGCTTTAAAGATCTAGCTTACTCTTGTTGGTTTCTCCAAATTGACTTCCCTAGCATTAATCTACTTTTCCCACGTTGTTGCTGTTTAGATGTTACTATCTAATCGACTTAACATCCCTCTGAAACAGAAATGTTTGTTGGATTAAAAGTAAAATCCCCAATTACACCTGCGGACTGCTGACTTTCTCAGTGAGCTGATACTCCCAATACTCCTATATCTGCAATGAAGACCTGTAGACTCCAACTTCTCATCCTCATATGTCTCTTCTGGCCATGATGTCCTGTTCACTTGGTTATACATCTCTATATGGAAGCAGGATACACTCTGAATGCAGGTTCATGTTGCTAAATGTGAATGTGATGAAGAGATCTTTCCGCCACTATCGCCTGTGTACACGTGAGATTCGTTTTGGATGGAATTCATTGGTGTACAAATTAATTCAATTCAATTCAATTCAATTTTATTTGTATAGCCCTTAATCACCATTACAGTCTCAAAGGGCTTAACAGGCCAAATATTTGTGACACCCCCCTTTACCCATGCCCCCACACGGGCAAGAAAAAACTCCCTTGAATCAGCAAGGAAGAAATCTTGAGAAGAAACGCAGTGTAGGGGATCCCTTCTTCCAGGGATGGTCAGGAGTGCAATGGGTGCCACAATTGGCATACAGGTAAATACATGTACATCATATTTAAAAAGGTGATGGGGTTCTGGCCGGTTATCCATGAGGAGAGTCCAGGCATCCAGTCCAGCACCCGCAGCACGCTACAACTGACAGAATAGTGAATTAGAACGGAAAAGTACATAGTGGGAATGTATAATGTAATAAGAAAAGCACAAGCAAACAGAGTAGTCTTCACTACGCATCTGTTGTTTTCACACTCCAAATGCAAGCTTGTAGAGGTGCGTTTTGAGCTTCCCTTTGAATAGCTCCACAGAGTCAGCTTCCCTGATCGCTGATGGCAGCCTATTCCATAAAAAGGGGGCTCGATAGGCAAACGCTCTCTGTCCAGCCGATTTCTTTTGAACCTTCGGCAATGAAAGAAGGCCGGCTCCCGAAGACCGGAGAGACCGAGAAGGACTATAAGGAATGATCAGGTCCTTCAGGTACAATGGAGATAGTCCATGCAAGGCTTTATAGGTTAGCAATAGCACCTTAAAGTCTGATCTGAAAGTTATTGGTAGCCAATGTAAAGAGGCGAGAATAGGTGTAATATGATCAAACTTTCTCGTTCTGGTCAGCAATCTAGCTGCCGCATTGTGTACCAGCTGTAGACTCTTTGTAGTAGAGTTCGGTAATCCCGAGAACAGTGCATTGCAATAGTCCAGTCTTGACGAGACAAACGCATGAATCAGTGTCTCTGCATCCACTACAGATAACATTGATCTGATTCTTGCAATGTTTCTCAAATGGAAAAAGGCAATTCTAGTTATACTTCTTATATGCTGATCAAAGCATAGTTGAGGGTCAAACAAGACACCAAGATTTCTGACGGATGCACTCTGTGGGATGGCGAAGCCATCCAACCACAGAGAGACATCCTCAAACTTTTCCCGGTCCCGCTTCGAGCCGATAATCATCAGCTCTGTCTTCCCAGTATTAAGCTGTAGGAAGTTTTGTGACATCCAGCCCTTCACAGCAGCCAAACAGGATTCAACCTTTTGAATCTGGGCAGAATCCCCGGAATCTACAGGAATGTAGAGCTGGGTGTCATCCGCATAGCAATGGAAACTAATTCCGAAGCCGCGGATAACGTCACCGAGGGGAAGCATATAAATTGCAAAAAGCAATGGACCAAGAACCGACCCTTGTGGTACGCCAAAGCGCAATTTACAATGCTTCGATTCTGCACCCTCATTAAGCACAAATTGGGTTCTATCTGTGAGGTACGATTCAAGCCAACCAAGAGCCGTACCCCCGATACCAACATAGTGTTCAAGACGGTGAAGAAGAGTGCCATGGTCAATCGTATCAAACGCAGCGCTCAGATCCAACATCACAAGCATTGTGCTTGTATTTTTATCCAGAGCAAGAAGGATGTCATTTACAACTCTTGTAATAGCAGTTTCAGTTGAGTGGAAATTCCTGAACCCCGACTGGAAAGGTTCGAAGAGATTATTCCTCGTCAAATAGTCAACGATTTGCTTTGCTACAATCCTTTCCTGTACCTTAGACAAGAAGGGCAGATTCGATATAGGCCGATAGTTCCTGACTAATTCAGGATCTAGGCCAGGCTTTTTGAGTAGCGGTTTTAACACCGCAGCCTTGAAATTGGAAGGAACAATTCCTGTTGAAAACGAAAGATTCATAAGCAAGAGGATAACAGGCCCCACCGTTGGAAAAAGTTCCTTAAGAACCCTAGAAGGGAGCGGATCCAACATACAAGTTGTTGGCTTTGAGGCCTTTATCACCCTTTCAAGTTCCACCAAGGAAATCGCCTTAAACTCCAAAAGAGTTGCGTCAGAGTTCACCATCCTACTTGGCAGAACCCCATCCTGCCCCACAGGATGTGTAGGATTAGCCGCCCGGTAAGCATCAATTTCCTCTCTAATTGATTGAATCTTATTCTCAAAGAAATCCATGAATTCACCTGCCAAGATCGAGGAGC
>NC_082387.1:6425698-6503198 GCF_031168955.1 Gadus macrocephalus | reverse complement strand
CTTAGTCTGAGGGTATATAGACTGAGTCTATCATAGTCCTGCTATCTAGACTCAGTCTGTGGGTATAAAGACTGAGTCTAACAGAGTCCTGCTCTCTAGTCTCAGTCTGTGGGTATATAGATTCAGTCTATCATAGTCCTACTCTAGACTCAGTCTGTGGGTATATAGACTCAGTCTATCATAGTCCTGCTCTCTAGACTCAGTATGTTGGTATATAGACAGTCTATCGTAGTCCTGCTCTCTAGACTCAGTCTGTTGTTATAAAGACAGTCTATCATAGTCTTTCTCTCTGCATTTTAGGTGAAACAGGAGGAGAGCCCTTGCCCAGTCGGGCGATGGCTTCCTCACAATGGCAACTCCCACACACTTATATGCTCACACACACACACACACGCACACACGCATACACGCACACGCACGGCACACGCACCGCACGCACGCACGCAAGCACGCAAGCACGCACGCACACACACACACACACCCACACACACACACACACACACGTACACACGCATACACTCATACAAACACAGTTGAAGGTCGAAATTGCAGATATTTTCATTTCTTTTTCATTTTCTATTCCTCAATACTGCCAATACGATATTTATTATAACATAATATGAATAGCCTCGGGCAATTATGACTGTGTGAATGATGTAACACAACTGCTAGAGTGTGCAACCACAAACGTAAACCATATCAATTCACTAATAGTTGCATTATTACAGTAGAGATTTTAAATCACCAGAATTAGTTTCACTTGCAAGTTGACAACATCCGTGGAATAAGCATGTGGCGTCTTTATACAACTGATTAATCTTGTCAACAATTCATTAATTCATAAGGAAATATTCTCTCAGACAGCATGGCTCGCATTGCTCCGCCGGTTGCCATGCCAACGTGTAACCTTGGTATTGTTAAGCAAACTCTCTCCTTTTCATTATAAATCAACCATTGATAAAGGTTGCTTCGGGCTTTATACTTTAGAAGGTCGTCAGAGTTATTGGCTCGTAAATAACTGTTGTGACACATGTAAGGTGTTTTACCGAAGGCTAGTTACCCAGAATCAGTTACCATACATCTCTGTTAGACATTTGCTATTAGATATCTCCTTCCATGTTCTATGGATGAAGTATGGTTGAAGTATTATGTCTGTATATGCATTATATAAGTGTGCGTTATAAGGTACGTGTATTCATTGAAACAGGTTTCAGAATCAAAAACCCCCTCTGTGGGCACTGAGGTTCTGTGCAGAAGCAAAGTCTCTTTATCCATCTCTTTTGGTCTGCTTTTCTTATGTCCAGCTCTTTCTCACAATCTCTCTCTTTTCCTCTTTCTTCTGTTAAGTGCCAGATCTGGAAACGACAAACCCCACATAAAACGTTCATCTTTATGGAAAGTGAATGTCTTATTCCCGGTCATATCCCGCATGTGTATGGGAAGTGACAGCCGGCGGCCCCCTCTGGCTCTGGGCAGTGTGGAGTCCGGATGCATCGTTCACAGGAGTTTGGACAAATGGGTGGACTCGACATCCAGCCAAGACACGCACGCACGCACGCACGCACGCACGCACGCACGCACGCACGCACGCACGCACGCACGCACGCACGCACGCACGCACGCACGCACGCACACACACACACACACACACACACACACACACACACACACACACACACACACACACACACACACACAGGCATCCACCCCATCCAACATCACACTATGAAATTGTCACAGTAATGGTGTTGAGCATGCATATTAGGGTATCAGCAGGATGTGCTGCCTCTGTATTGTAGACAGCCGGGTAGCACCAGCCTGAGATGGACAGTCACAGTGTCCCAGCTCTCTGACATGATCTTCTACCCCTGCTCCCTGCTTTTACTCTGTCACGCACCGCACCAGATTGCGGACCTTTGGGGACAGGGCATTCTCTGCCAATGCTCCCACCCTCTGGAACAGCCTACCACTCCACATCCGCTCTGCCCCATCCCTGCCCATGTTCAAAAAAAAACTTAAAACATTCCTTTTCACAAAGTCCTTTGACCCCTTACCCCCCCTCCCTTTTTGTTAAGCAACCTTTGGTAGGCGCTATAAAAATCCAAGCTATTATTATTATTATTTAACTATAATAACCCTACTACCATGGGTGCGTTTCACTGGTTCCTGGAACAGCCTTGTCCTCCACCAGCTCCTCCCCTTCTGCATATACACTAGTCAGTCCGTGTCCACATGTGTATTTGTGCATGGACCAATGAAAGATTGGTGTTTGTGTGCGTCATGCAATTGAAGCAAGGCAAACCCACAAAAAGGGCAACAACTCAAGGAACCACTCCCCGGTGTCTCTTGCTGTGATGGGAAATGTAATAAGTGCATAGTCTCATAGGGTATGGAAGCATTGGGATTTTCCCAGCCAAAAGTTGCGGTTTGTACTCGTAATCTTGTAGGCATCCTGAAGCAATTAATAACTCATTAATCAAATCACATTTGGATGAAAATATCTGCAAAATGTTAAGGGTTTGCCTGGGATAACTAATAATAAGTGAGACCATTATGTGGCCTCTGGTCCAGAAACGTGACGTGCTCAGTGCGTCGCTGACAGGGCCTCTCTGCCCGCCGACGACTGTGCGGTGCGCTGTCGGACGCGGTTGCCGTGGTGATGTCACGTCTGAGGAACCAGACGCTCCTCATCAGCGTGTAGGTCAGTTTTGTTGGTGCTTGATGGCTAACGATGACCTGTGATTGTCCCTTCCTCAGCGAATGGGCAATCTTGTAATCAAATTATTCAATTAATTTTGCGTGTCTGTCAGCATTTGTGTGTTTGTGGTGCAAATGCATGAGTGTGAGTAGTACGGTAAGTCTCCCCCATGTAACGGTGGGTGTCAGACAGTCTTCCCCAGGCTGCTCCATCCCTGTCGGCGCTCTGCATTGTTATGACAACCGTCAACAGATGAGCAGTTCCACGCGCACTCACGCACGCACGCACGCACGCACACACGCACACACACACACACACACACACACACACACACACACACACACACACACACACCAGCACCAATAACAACGCTCGCAGGGTACTGTCTCTCTTTTTCTCCTGCTCGGGCCAGCCAGGGCAGTGGGTTGTTTCATGGAGCAGGTTATATCCTCAGATAGTCACTGCTCTTGCAAAGCATTCTGAAACAATAGTTTTGATTTGTTTTAATTTTTCAGATATGTTTTTTAGTTTTTTTTGGGGACAGCAGTCTGTCCTTGAGGTCTGAATTCATTGCTGACACACTGATGGCTTTATTTCCAGAAGCTGTTGAATCCCAGGGCATCTTATCTTTGTCCAGGCAGAGATTGTCTTCCTTACTGGCCTGACATCCCATGTTACTCAGTTCTGTGAACTGATCTCATAACCAATAATAACAGGTCTGACTCTTTTACATACAATGTACACTAACAACTTCCATTCGATCATATTTCTATCTTTTGAAAACATTCGAAAACATCAATTAATTCCTGCATGACATAAATTAGTACTGTCTGGACGGTATGAAAAACTGCCTGAATCCCAATGTTAAGTTTACATTAATTGGCATTTCCACAAATGTGAGATTTGCAAGAATAGATTTTTCACGTTGATAATGGTGTGCTGATACAAATATATAAATACACTTGACAATACTCTATTGGACTTAAATGAGCTGCCCTCTAAGAAGAAGCTGTTTCCTGATGCAGGGCTTCAGAGCCCTCTACCTGCAGATTGATGTCCTGCAGTCTGCGTCTGAAGCCTCGCCGGTTGCACCCTGCACTATGAGCTCCACATTGATAACATTTGTTTTTGTTCCTCATTATTTTAAGGTGCACTGGTGTGGAACACCTTTGTATGTAAACACAGCACAGCTGTCCCCCCACACCTCTGTGCCGGTATTTGTTGTGGGGTCTGCAGCCTCAGGAAGAGTCTGCTACCCGTGCTCCCGGACTCCTCTCCTCTGGCCGCCACCGCAGGGCTCCGGTCTGCGTTGCTGCCCCCCTAACTGCTGGTGTTACACCAAATTCTGCGACCAACCGAGAGGTGTGACCCCTGTGGTATTATTGCAATTTAGTTCATAATAATAATAACGTGATAGGAACCTATGTGTTGGGGGAAGGTTTAGCCGGATGCACGGGAAGTGTTGATCACGTTATACTGGGGATGCTGCTATTCATTCAATTAAGTGGTAGCCAGTTAACAGTGAACTCGCGTGTGTTATTATTCAGCAAACTTCTGGTAACTTCTGCCCAATACAGGCGGGCGGCCGGGTTGTAAAGGAAGAATACTCGAGGCGTAGTGACCATTAATAACTTTATAGGTATGGCACATCATAGACATCTTATAGATAGACGGAGCATTGGCTGCTGGGACGCGAGAAATACGGCCGCCATCTTGGAGTGGTCAACCGGGAGCAGAAACAGCAGCAGAAACAGGATGCCGGGCTGTTGTTCAGCGTATTCCTGCTCAAATCGGCGGACAATCCATAAAAGGAATCGGGGGATTACTTTTCACAAGCAAGATTTAACATTACCGTACTATTGGTATAATTAGTATCGAATAATAAAACACGCCAAACCATGTGGCCTTTATCATAGCTACACGTATGACAAAAAAACGCATGAAAATCAGTGGTATTCAGTGAGGTATGATTAATTAAATGCGCTGACAGTTCATTGCTCCAGCCAAACGGATTACACTGAGTGGAGCGGATGACCACTCCAAGATGGCGGCCCCGCGTCTCGTCAGCGCCAGTAGGCGGTAGCATTCGATGCTCCGTCTATCTATAAGATGTCTATGTGGCACATAGCACGGCATACATCTACATAACAGGAAGTCAAAACTCGAACTACGGAAGCCCAGAGGAGCCTATATTAATCCCAATAGGAATGCACTTATCTTGCGAAGCAAATTAACGTTACAACACTTCTCCCCCTTTAAATTCCAACATTCCACAAATTCAGAAAACATAACAATGGTGTTATAACTGGCATACCTCTGAACATATACTGGTACCTTAGCACAGTTAGGAAATACAAACACCTGAATAACAGTCACATTCATTTCAAGTCTATCTGGAGGTTTGCGAGCGCGCTGCGACCTGCGCACTACCCCCTCTGACTCCACAGCTACAACTAGCGTTGAGGGTGTTTTGGGTGGACCTGGTGTTGGGGAGTTGGGGAAAGACTGTGGGTCAATGTGAGAATGTCCATCCTCTTCAGGTGACACAGCATGTGGCTCTCTTTCTGGCAAAGTCACTGGAAGACATGCTTCCTCAGTAGTCTGTCCCACCCCTGGAACACCTGAGGCACCGCCTGTTTCAGAGTCTGTGTTATAGCGCAGGCACACATGGTCTTGAAGTCTGCGGAAAACGCGTCCGTCCGTCAGCCTGACAACATAGGAAACTGGACCACTCTGCTTAAGAATAATCCCAGGTAGCCACTGCTGCTTGCTGATGTTGCTGAAGTTCCTCACATGGACTCTGTCATCATGTCATCATTGCCTTCATGTCTGGGCGCAGCAGGTCCAACCTTGACTTGGGCCTACGCCCCATGAGCATCTCTGCTGGCGTGCGTGCAGTTGTAGTCTGTGGCGTGAGGCGGTATTTGAACAGGAAACGTGAAAGCCGGGTGCTGAGAGAATCCCCTGTCATCCGCTTCAGGCCTTCCTTCACTGTCAGCACGGCCCGCTCAGCCAAACCATTCGAGGCTGGGTGAAAAGGAGCTGTCCGTATGTGGTGAATGCCATTTTGTTGCAGAAACTCACTGAATAGCTCACTGGTGAACGATGTGCCATTATCCGTGACCACTGTGTCAGGCAGCCCGTGGACTGCAAACACTGCCCTGAGCTTGTCGATGGTTGTGGGAGCATTATGTGGGCTTCTATCCATTTAGAGTGCGCATCCACCATTATAAGAAACATCTGTCCCATGAAGGTGCCAGCAAAGTCCAAATGTAGCCTCGACCAGGGACGGTCTGGCCACTCCCATGGGTGCAATGGAGCAGGTTGAGGCATGTTTTGATTGATCTGACACTGCGTGCATGATTTTACCTTGCTCTCCAGATCCTGATCCATTTTTGGCCACCAGACGTAGGATCTTGCAAGGCTTTTCATTCGAGACACCCCCGGATGAGTCTCATGTATTTCCTCTATGATCTGTGAACGTCCAGGGGGAGGCACGATGACTCTAGCACCCCAGAAGATGCAGCCATCCTGCAGGCTCAGTTCTGTTTTGCTCCTCCTCTGTGGCCCCTGTGATCAAGATAATAATAATAATAATACATTTCATTTAGAGGCGCCTTTCAAGACACCCAAGGTCACCCAAGATATCATCCAAGTACACTGCTACATGTGGAATCCCCTGCAGTAGAGTGTCCATTGTTCTCTGGAAAATGGCGTGGCTCAACGCCACTCCAAACACCAAGCGATTGTATTTGAATAACCCCTTGTGAGTGTTGATACTCTTTTGAATCTTCGTCGAGAAGGAGCTGCTGGTAAGCCTGGCTCCTGTCAAACTTTGTGAAAAGTTTACCCCCTGCCAGTGTTGCAAACAGGTCCTCCATCCGTGGCAATGGGTACTCCTCCAGTTTAGAGACTTGATTTACTGTGAGCTTATAGTCCCCACATATCCTAGCCGTTTTGTCCTGCTTCAAAACCGGAACAATGGGGGCCGCCCACCTTGAAAATTGGATGGGCTCAATGTGTAAGCATTCAAGCTCCTCCTCCACTTTGCCTTTCATGGCATACGGCACCGATCTGGGCTTGAAAAAACGTCAGGGTCAACATGGAGTCTTACTTTTACGCCCTTTAGTGTGCCCAGCTCATCCCTGAACATGTCCCTGTACCGCTGCAGGACGTCCTCTGTTGTGTGTGCATACTTAACTTCATGCCAGTTCAGTCGTATCTTGCGAAGCCAATCACGGCCCAAAAGACTGGGCCCTCTGCCTTTAGCGAGCACCAGCCTGGCCGTTGCCTTCTGTCCCTCTGCTGAAATGTCCACAAATAACACCCCTAAAAGTGGTATAGGCTGTCGCGTATAAGTCCTGAGTCTGAGCTTTGACGACCTGAGGGGAGGTAGATTAATCCCCCATGTCCTCCTGTAGGTCTCCTCGCTGATGACCGACGCTGTGGCACCTGAATCAATCTCAAACTTGATGTCCTGCCCCTCTACCGTGACTGTGGCATAATAGGGTTCAGGCGGTTCCTCATCTGTCTCCACTCCAAACATGTTATAGGAACACTGAGCATCCTCTGCTTCTCCGTCAAGGTGGTGTGTGGCTGCCTGAGAATTTTGTGTTTTCCCCTGTCCTTTTGAGCTCCTGCATGTTTTAGCAAACATGCATGGCAAACAGCATCTTTGAATTAGCAGTCATTTGCATAGTGTGCCCCTCCACACCGAAAACATTCCACCCGCCTTGCCGGTTATCAGTCTCTCTCCTGACTTGGTGCAATGCCACTGCCTGCGGCACTCCGTTCCCTTTTTGGATATCTCTTGTATTATTAGCTGCCATTTCCATGCCATGGGAAATCTCTAGGGCTTTCTTAAAAGTCAATGGAGGGGTTTCCCCCAGCAGGCGGCGCTGTATGGCATCATTATTTATCCCGCACACCAATCTGTCACGGAGCATATCATCCAACACTGCCCCGAAGTCACAATGCTCCGAGAGCTGCCGTAACTCGGCTACAAAGTTGGCAACAGACTGACCTTGCTTCTGGAAAAAGCTGTGAAACTTAAACCGCTGGACTATCACAGACGGTCTTGGATTGTGGTGGTTCCCCATGAGCAGGACAAGTTCATCATACGGGATCTCCCCTGGTTTCCGCGGTGTGGCCAAGTTCCTTATCAGCTTGTAAGTCCTTGCTCCACACGCACTCAAGAGACTCTAGAGTGCTTTTTAGCCTCCTCTGTAATCCCATTACCAAGGAAAAAATGTCCCAACCTTTCCTCATACTCCTGCCAGTCTTCGTTTCCCTCCTCAAATTCACTGATAGTCCCAAATCTAGCCATTTGTACTCGAGGTCCCTCGTCACTGCTCATGTAGACGCCGCGCCAGCCGTCTAGCTAGCCTCCGAGCACACCAACAAAAACAACGGGGCGCCACGTCTAAAAATATCCCATCCTTGTCGCTAAAAATATGTGGTAACTTCTGCCCAATACAGGCGGGCGGCCGGCTTGTAAAGGAAGAATACTCGAGGCGTAGTGACCATTAATAACTTTATAGGTATGGCACATATCAAAGCATACATCTACTGGTCATAACAGGAAGTCAAAATTCGAACTACGGAAGCCCCGAGGAGCCTATATTAATCCAAATAGGAATGCATTTATCTTGCGAAGCAAATTAACGTTACAACAAAGTGGTAGCCAGTTAACAGTGAACTTGCGTGTGTTATTATTCAGTAAACACGACATGGTGTCAGAAGTGCTGTTATACGGTAACAAGTAAGTAGACGATCCACCTGGAAGGATATACAAAAAGGAGACCGGTGAGCGTCGCAGATAAGCGAAAGTGGAGACGAGCGTAGTGGGGAAGGAGCTAGCACAATGGTTAACACATACGGCGCTACGTTTAACAACAGCCACTGGAGCCCTTTGATTTTTCCAAACCACACGAGTGGCCAAAGTGGATACGCAGATTTGAGAGGTTCCGCCAAGCAAGTAACTTAACAGCAAGCTCCGATGACAACCAGGTGAATACTTTGATCTATTGTATGGGAGATGAAGCCGACAACTTGTTAAGAGGCTTGAAGCTAAGTGACGAAGACTTGCGCAGCTACACTAAAGTACAGGAAGGCTTTCAGTCGTTCTTCGTGGTGAAAAAGAACATTGTATATGAGCGTGCACGATTCAACATGCGCAAGCAAGAAGAGAATGAGACTGTAGATGCATTCGTCACTGCCCTGTATGCCCTAGCCGAACACTGCAATTATAGAACGTTGCACGACGAGCTACTCAGGGATAGGATTGCGGTAGGGCTAGCGGATAAACGGCTCTCAGAACGTATGCAGATAGAAAAAAATCTAGATCTGGAAAAAGCCATTGATATGGTGAGGCAATCAGAGGCGGTCAAAAAACAGCAAAACACATTGAGGAGTGATACCAGGGGTTTAAAGCAGATGGATGCATTCTCTGTGGATAGAGTTTTTCAAAACAGACGGCATGAAGAAAAAGAAAATCCTAAATTCAACAAAACCAAAAACAACAGTGCAATGCAGGCAACAGCCAGGGCAAGACCACAAAACGCTTTCAGTGCTATAAATGTGGAGGCACTTCACACCCCAAGCATGAGTGTCCTGCCAATAGTGCCAAGTGCCATTCCTGTGGAAAAATGGGTCACTACCAGCGTGTGTGCCTTGCAGGTAAAGCTGTGCATGGTATTGAGGAAGAGGAAAGTGAGAGCTTCTTTCTCGGTTCGGTTTCATCTGATGCTGATCCATGGACTGTTGATATTGGCATAATGGACAAAGATGTCACTTTCAAACTTGACTCCGGGGCAGATGACACTGTCGTTGCAAAGACTGTTTTAAACAAAAAAAATTGTTCTCCAGAAAGCAGAGAAACTCCTGTATGGTCCGGGACGAAACCCTCTGGATGTGTCGGGATTCGTCAGACTGCAGCTGAGGAGAGGAACTAAACAGACAGCAGAGAAGGTGTATGTTGTCAAAAACCTGAGAACGCCCTTGCTCGGGAGGCCAGCCATTGTGGCCCTTGGTTTACTCATCCATGTGGACAGCATAGAGATGGAGAACATCAAGGCATGCTATCCCAAACTCTGCAGTGATTTAGGTGAGATACAACAACCATACGCCATCAAGTTTAAACCCGGTGCTGTGCCATTTTCTGTGAAAACCCCCAGGAGAATTCCTATACCGTTGGTTGGCAAAGTCAAAGAAGAGCTCCAGCGCATGGAAAGCCTGGGCGTCATCAGCCGTGTCGAGGAGCCCACTGAGTGGTGTGCCGGCATGGTGGTCGTGCCCAAGAAGGATAAGGAGTCTTGTGTGTGGATCTGACCGGCTTGAACGTGTATGTGTGCCGCGAAAAGTACATTCTACCGTCAGTAGACCAGAGCCTTGGAATGCTTACTGGGGCGAAGTTTTTCAGCAAACTGGACGCCAACATGGGGTTTTGGCAGATTCCGCTGACAAAGGAATCATCCAAGTACACCACATTCATTACACCCTTTGGGCGGTTCCATTTTAACCGCCTCCCCTTCGGTATTGCCTCAGCACCCGAACACTTCCAGCGCATGATGGCTGAGGTCATTGAGGGGCTAGAAGGGGTGGTTTGCCACATTGATGACCTACTGGTGTGGCGACGCTACCAGGAAAAGCATGATGCTCGACTCCATGGCGTGCTACACAGAGTGGAGAAAGCAGGCATCACCCTTAATGTGGACAAATGCGAACTCTCCACAAGTGAGGTAGTCTTCTTGGGTCACATCATCACATCCGTGGGCATCCGCCCTGACCCAAGAAAAACAGATGCCATCATGGAGATGAAAGAGCCCACAAATGTTGGTGAGTTGAGGAGTTTTCTCGGCATGGTCAATCAGCTGGGAAAATTCATTCCACAGCTAGCAGAGACAGACAAACCACTCCGTGACCTCCTGTCTAAGAAAAACTGTTGGGTCTGGGACGTGGACCAGGCAACGGCGTTCACATCGCTGAAGAGAGCACTGTCTTCTCCTCCGGTCCTTGCTATGTATGACCCGAACAGAGACACCAAAGTGTTTGCCGATGCATCGTCATATGGGCTGGGTGGCGTTCTTCTTCAAAATTGGGAGGAGGAATGGAGGCCTGTGGCTTATGCATTGCGGTCGCTAACTCCAACTGAGCAACGGTATGCACAAGTGGAAAAGGAGGCTCTTGGCCTCACATGGGCCTGTGAACGGTTCAGGGAATTCCTCATAGGGAAACAGTTCTGCATGGAGACGGACCATAAACCCCTTCTCAGCCTACTTGGAGCACAAGCACTGGATCTGTTGCCGCCGAGAATCCAGCGCTTCAGGATGAGGCTGATACACTGTCACACTCACCTGTGAAATCACGCATGTCTACAGAGGAACAGGGGCTGATGGAGAGCACATACATTTATGTAGACGCTGTCATAGAAGGACTACCTGTAAGCCCCATGTATGTGGAAAATCTGAAAGAGCAACTGAAAGTTGACAGTGTCTGCTCACGTGTCATGACCCTGTGCTCAGAGGGATGGCCAGCTCATGCGAAACAGGAATCTGTACTGAAAAACTACTGGCCAGAGCAAGCTACGCTCACAGTGAAAGACGGCTTATTGCTGAAAGACACAAGGCTCGTTATACCTGCTGCCATGAGGAATGACGTGTTAGCAAAACTCAATGAAGGACATCAGGGTGTGGAGAAGTGCAAAAGCCGTGCTCATCAGTCTGTTTGGTGGCCTGGTCTCAGTCAGCAAATAAACAAAATGGTGCTCTTCTGCAGAGCATGCATACAAGAGTGACAGAATCGTAAAGAGCCACTCATGCCATCAGAATGCCCGGGAAGACCATGGCAAAAGTTGGTGGGCGGACCTGTTCCTCCTGGGGAGAAAAACGTACCTGCTTGTGGTTGATTACTTCTCCAGGTATGTTGAGATTGCACAGTTATCGCAGACCAGGTCCATCGATGTCATTGTCCAAGTCGATTTTTGCCAGGCACGGTATTCCTGAGGTCCTGATGTCTGACACAATGGCGGAGCCAAAGGGGTGGCTGGGGTGGCACTGGACACCCCTGAAATCTGATTGGCCACCCTAAAATTTAATTTGCTACCAGCGGTGCCTTCTTCAAATGGACAAGGAAGAGAGAATATTTCCCACAGCTCACGAGTCATATGAGAGACTGACTGCGGCGATGGGCGAAAGCACCATATTGAAGTAAGTTTTGACTAGTGGTCCTGTTTCGGGTATTTGGCTCATTTCGAATCGCCCCTGCCTGCTTCACAATGGCTTGCTATAGGCATTGACAAACCCTAAACGTTAGTTTTCAGAAATGTGCAACTCACCGAGTGGTTAGTGGTGTTCGTTGATGTTCTAAATCAAGTATCGTAGCGAAATACAGTTTCTGTTGGGTTTTATTTGGCATTTTGTAAATCCATTGATTTCGGTTGGAAGACTCATTGCTCTTTGACCAGAAACGGAAAGGGGGGCTGGTTGTAGTCTTTTCGCTCGGTTCTCCGTCTCAACAATAGGGCTGGAACGGAGCGAAAAAAGACTACTACCAGCCTCCCTCTCCATTTCGGGAAAACCAGAAAGGGGGCTCAATGTTCAAAATACCGCAATTGTTCTCAGTTAGATTTTCGTACGTTTTCAAATCGAAAAATAGTTATTATCAATCTTTTAACGTTACTCAAAATATTACCACAATTTGCAGATCTGTTTGCTATAGTAAAGTTGTAAGAAATTATAGCTACTTACTGCAGAGTAGGGCTAGCCATTATATAATTAGTAACTTAGGCTGGTAGTTGATTTTAAGGGACAGTTATGATGATGGAGATTTGTAATTAAGATTGAGATTGGACTAAAATGTCGGTAACTGGATGCTAACCCTACTTCTTACTTTGGCATTCCCTTTCTTTTCATACCTGAAAAGAAAGGGAAATATATCAGACTTCTTTTTAAAGAAGAATAAACAGGCAGCTCAGGTACAAATAGACAGCCCTTGCATCACCACCGGACCCCAGAGCAGCTCCCTACCTGAGGCTTGTCAGAGTCAGTGTGGCCAGACTTCACAAGGACCCAGTCTACCACCACCAGGTCAGAGTATCTACCAGGCAGTCAGTCACATGCCCAGTTCATAATTTAAGTTTAGCTTCAGCTTTTTACAATATATGATTTTGTCAGATTAAGCCTCACTTGTTGGGCTCCATACTGACACAATGTTGGTTGTTGATTCATGTGTGTTCTTGTTTTGATGGCTGTGGCATTTTTATTGTCCTCCTCATCCTCATCGTCATCCGCTTATCCGGGGTCGGGTCGCGGGGGGAGCAGCTCAAGCAGGGGGCCCCAGACTTCCCTTTCCCAGGCCACATTGACCAGCTCTGACGGGGGGATCCCGAGGCGTTCCCAGGCCAGTGTTGAGATATAATCTCTCCACCTAGTCCTGGGTCTTCCCCGAGGTCTCCTCCCCACTGGACGTGCCTGAAACACCTCCCAAGGAAGGCGCCCAGTGGGCATCCTTACCAGATGCCCGAACCACCTCAGCTGACTCCTTTCTAAGTAAAGGAGCAGCGGCTCTAATCCGAGTTCCTCACAGATGGCTGAGCTTCTCACCTTATCCCTAAGGGAGACGCCAGCCACCCTTCTGAGAAAACTCATCTCGGCCGCTTGTACCCGCGATCTCGTCCTTTCGGTCATCACCCAGCCCTCATGACCATAGGTGAGGATAGGAACGAAGATCGACCGGTAGATCGAGAGCTTTGCCTTGCGGCTCAGCTCTCTTTTCGTTACAACGGTGCGGTAAAGCGAACGCAATACCGCCCCCGCTGCTCCGATTCTCCGGCCAATCTCACGCTCCATAGTACCCTCACTCGCGAACAAGACCCCGAGGTACTTGAACTCCTTCACTTGGGCTAAGGACTCATTTCCTACCCGGAGTAAGCAATCCACCGGTTTCCTGCTAAGAATCATGGCCTCAGATTTAGCGGTGCTGATCCTCATCCCAGCCGATTCACACTCGGCCGCCAGCCGATCCAGTGAGTGCTGAAGGTCACAGGCCGATGATCCAATGAGGACCACATCATCTGCAAAAAGCAGTGACGAGATCCTCAGACCACCGAACTGCAACCCCTCCCCACCACGACTACGCCTCGATATCCTGTCCATGTATATCACAAACAGGATTGGTGACAAGGCGCAGCCCTGGCGGAGACCAGCACCCACTGAGAAAGAAACTGACTGGCTGCCGAGAACACGAACACAGCTCTCGCTTTGGGAGTACAAAGATTGGATGGCCCTGAGGATAGACCCCCTTACCCCATACTCCCGCAGCACCTCCCACAGTTTCTCCCGGGGGACCCAGTCATACGCCTTCTCCAGATCCACAAAACACATGTAGACCGGATGGGCATACTCCCAGGCCCCCTCCAGGATCCTTGCGAGAGTGAAGAGCTGGTCCGTAGTTCCACGTCCGGGGCGAAAACCGCATTGTTCCTCTTCAATCTGAGGTTCGACGATCGACCGAACCCTCCTTTCCAGCACCTTGGAGTAGACTTTACCAGGGAGGCTGAGAAGTGTGATACCCCGGTAATTGGCACACACTCTCTGGTCCCCCTTTTTGAACAGGGGAACCACCACCCCGGTTTGCCACTCCTTTGGCACTGTACCCGACTCCCACGCGATGTTGAATAGGCGTGTCAACCATGACAGCCCCTCAACACCCAGAGCCTTTAGCATTTCTGGCTGGATCTCATCAATCCCTGGGGCTTTGCCACTGCGGAGATGTTTGACTACCTCAGTGACCTCCACCAGGGAAATTGACGACGAAACACCATCAACCTCGAGCTCTGCCTCCAACATAGAGGGCGTGTTATTCGGATTCAGGAGTTCCTCAAAGTGTTCCTTCCAACGTCCGACGACCTCCTCAGTTGAGGTCAACAGAGTCCCATCCTTACTGTACACAGCTTGGATGGTTCCCCGTTTCCCCCTCCTGAGGTGCCGGATAGTCTTCCAGAAACACTTTGGTGCCGACCGAAAGTCCTTCTCCATGGCCTCTCCGAACTTCTCCCACACCCGCTGCTTAGCCTCCGACACGGCAGCCGCTGCAGCCCTTCGAGCCTGTCGGTACCCTGCAACCGAGTCAGGAGTCCTCCAGGATATCATATCCCGGAAGGCCTCCTTCTTCAGTCGGACGGCTTCCCTGACCACCGTAGTCCACCACGGTGTCCGAGGGTTACCGCCCCTTGAGGAGCCTAAGACCCTGAGGCCACAGCTAGCCACCGCAGCTTCAGCAATGGAGGCTTTGAACACCGCCCACTCCGGCTCAATGCCCCCAACCTCCACAGGAATGCCAGAAAAGCTCCGCCGGAGGTGTGAGTTGAAGATACCTAGGACGGGGGCCTCCTCCAGACGTTCCCAGTACACCCGCACTACTCGTTTGGGCTTACCAGGTCTATCCGGAAATTTCCCCCATTCCCTGATCCAACTCACAACCAGATGGTGGTCGGTTGACAGTTCCGCCCCTCTCTTTACCCGAGTGTCCAAAACATGCGGCCTCAGATCAGATGACACGATCACGAAATCGATCATCGATCTTCGGCCTAGGGTACTCTGGTACCAGGTACACTTATGAGCACCCTTATGTTCGAACATGGTGTTTGTTATGGATAATCCATGACTAGCACAGAAGTCCAATAACAAACGACCGCTCGGGTTTAGATCAGGGAGGCCGTTCCTCCCCACCACGCCTCTCCAGGTGTCTCCATCGTTGCCCACGTGGGCGTTGAAGTCTCCCAGCAGAACTACGGAGTCCCCTACTGGAGCCCCATACAGGACTCCATTCAGGGTCTCCAAGAAGGCCGAGTACTCTGAGCTGCTGTTTGGTGCATACGCACAAACAACAGTCAGAGTTTTCCCCCCTACAACCCCTAGGCGCAGGGAGGCGACCCTCTCGTCTACCGGGGTAAACTCCAACACCGCGGCGCTCAGCCGGGGATTTATGAGTATCCCCACACCCGCCCGGTGCCTCACGCCCTTGGCAACTCCGGAGAAGAATAGAGTCCAACCCTTATCCAGGAGTACGGTACCAGAGCTGAGACTGTGCGTGGAGGTAAGCCCCACCAGATCTAACTGATAGCGCTCCACCTCCCTCACAAGCTCCGGTTCCTTTCCCCACAGCGAGGTGACGTTCCACGTCCCCAGAGCCAGCTTCTGCCGCCCGGGTCTGGTCCGTCGAGACCCCTGACCTTCGCTGCCACCCATGTGGCTGCGCACCCGACCCCAACGGGTCTTCCCACAGGTGGTGGGCCCATGGGATGAAGAGAGGGGGGGTGCCACGTAGTTTGTTCGGGCTATGCCTGACCGGGCTCCGTGGCAAACCCGGCCACCAGGCGCTCGCCATCGAGCCCTCCGTCTGGGCCTAGCTCCAGACGGGGGCCCCGGGCTTCCTCCGGGCCGGGTCACATCTCCTCTTTTTTCATTATTCATTGGAGTTTTATGAACCATTCTTAGTCTGGCCCCTCACCTGAGACCATCAGGTGATAATCACAATTTTTATTGTGATTATACACTAATTGTTCTTGTGTTGTCTTAATTTAATATATTTTTTCAAAGGACGACACAGAGACCTCTGGCTCTGAGCAAGACAGTGAGCCAGAGTTGCCAGGAGATTTCATCAAGCCCCTCCCAACTGCATCAAGCACCAGATACGCTGTTCCAAAAGGACCCAATGGTAGCCCTATTTTAAATTTACACATTTTAGTTAGCAGCTGTAACCATGCATTCCCATAGAGATATGACACATTATTTAACGTGTATTCCAGACACTTCAAGATCCAGAGAAGAGGGTCCTGTACAGCCGTGTTTGAAAACATTTCCCAGAACTCAGCATGGTACTTGGAAAAGAGCTTTTAACAGCTCCTGGTATAAGGACAATTCATGGCTTGAATATTCTGTAAGTCAAGATTCGACTTATTGTTTCGCCTGTAACCATTTTTCTCTGCCCAATACACCTGAATCTGCCTTCACATCCCAATCAGGCTTTTGTAACTGGAAAAAGGCGCTATATAAAGATTCTGGGTTTAAGCTCCATTCGAAGGCAGAGAATCATATGAATGCTATGTATGCTTGGAATCAGCATAAAAAGGCCATTGACAGCAACTCATCAATGTTAGATGTCATAAATGTGGACCGGAAAAAGAAAGTGGAGGAAAACTGTACTTACATTAAAACAATTGCAGATGTGCTCCTATTAACTGCCACTCAAAATATAGCGCAGAGAGGTCATCGAGAGTCTGATGACTCTCACAACAGGGGTAATTTTTTGACAATTTTAGAAGAAATAGCAAAGCATGACCCTGTCATAGAGAAAAGAATGAAAGCTTGTGGCAATGCTAAGTACACAAGCCACCAAATCCAGAACGAAGTTCTGGAGGGCTTAGCTGAGATGTGAAGCTAAGGAAATCTTAGGCCCCCTAAGATTTCACGAAGTGAAATAATAAGAGAAGTGAAGTTTTTAGTGTAATTGCAGATGAAACCAAAGATTTAAAGAAAAAATAACAAATGTCTGTAGTTGTGAGGTACTATTACAACGGGGCCATCCACGAAAACGTTTTACACTTTCAGTCAGCTGAAAGCTTAGATGCAGCAGGTCTCACAAAAATGATAATAGATTGCCTTGAAAAACATGGTCTTGACTACAAAAATAATCTTGTGGGGCAAGGCTATGACGGTGCATCCGTCATGAGCGGAAAGCATTCTGGTGTGTCTGCTCGGATTAAAAACAGTGCAAGATTTGCATTTTATGTGCAGTGTAATGCACATTGTTTGAATTTGGTTATTTTCGATGCTGTAAAATCAGTGCCTGAGGCAGTTAACTTTTTTGCCCTCATGCAGAAGCTTTATAACTTTGTATCTGGCTCGTACGTTCATCTCAAGTGGCTTGCAGTTCAGAAAGAGCTGTATCCACGGCAGCAGCCCAGGGAACTACAGAGACTTACGGATGTAAGGTGGGCATGCAGATACATGGCATAATCTGGGAGACAGGCTTCCAGGAGTTCTGAGACTGCTACAGGATATCGCACTTGAAAATAGTGGTGATAGATCAGTGGAGGCAAAGGGCCTTCTCTCTCAGATAGATTTACACTTCATAGGGCTTTTGGTTACCTTTTGTAAAGTGCTTGGTGATGCCAAATGTCTTTCTGACATGCTCCAATCCAGCTCTCTTGACCTAGCAAGGGCTGTGCATCTAGTAGGTGCCCTTACAGACACATTACAGGACTACAGAAGTGAGGGTTCCTTTGGGGAACTATGGAAAGAGGTTGAAGAGATTGCAGAGCACTGCAAAATAAGTGTACAGACAATGTGTAAAAGACAGTCTAAAACAAGCTCAACATTTCATGACTCTTTGATGATGAACACTGTAGGACAGAGAAATTGTGACCAAAGTGATGGTGAGAGCTTCCAAAGAGCTTTTATCAGGTGCTTGGCCGTCTCACAGCAGAGCTGCAGAGGCGTTTTTCAAATAAGAATTGCGAGATAATGCAAGGGGTCCAGTCTCTCAACCCAAAGAGTACAACATTCTTGAATGAGGAGCCTCTGTTAGCCTTTGCTCAGACCTCTGAGTCTGATTTAGAGGTCCTCAAACATGAGGTTAATCAAACCAAGCGGCTTCTTGATAATAGAGAGAAAAGTGGAATGGACGAACCGTCTACTCTCCTTGACTTTGTTGTGTTTCTAGAACCTTATAAAGAAGTCTTCCATGAGCTATTTCGACTTTGTAAGATTTCTGTTGTTACACCAGTCAGCAGTGCTTCTTGCGAGAGAAGATTCTCCGCTTTAAAACTGATTAAAACCCACCTTAGGACAACAATGGCTGATGACAGGTTAAGTCACCTTGGAATTCTCAGTGTTGAGTCAAGGAGGGCACGCTCAACATGGATGAGTTTGTGAAACATTTTGCCAGTTCTCACCAGAACCGCAGAATTATGCTATATTAAATCTACCTAGGATCATTTGGCACTTTGGCGGTCCCTCTGTTCATGATTAAAACCTGCACTTTGTACTCTTGGTAATATTTGTATATAATATTTGTCTGTGTAATATTGGTGGGCACCACAATTATTTTATTTTTCAAGTCCATTTCTGCTTGATAATATTTTGTGCAGGCATATCTTGTGTTTTCAGTCAGACCGAAAAAAAATTATTGTTTGACACGGGGGGAAATCAGAGAGGTCTGTACAAGTTGGTCATACCTGTATGTTTTCAGTGTTTTTTTGTACATTTACTTTCATAAATAAACATGCAAAGTATGTCACAAACAAATGCTATCTTATCTCCTTTGTTGCTTTATTTTCTGAAAATATTTTTTGGGATGTTCAACACTGATTGTGTGTGTGTGTGTGTGTGTGAGTGTGTGTGTGTGTGTGTGTGTGTGTGTGTGTGTGTGTGTGTGTGTGTGTGTGTGTGTGTGTGTGTGTGTGTGTGTGTGTGTGTGTGTGTGTGTGTGTGTGTGTGTGTGTGTGTGTGTGTGTGAGAGAGAAAGAAATTGAGCTGCAGAGACACTGGCTATTCATAGTATGTTAAAGAAATCTAGTGAAGTAACCCTAGTGGACCACACTATCTGCCACATTGTAGAACTCACGGTTCTACCTCTAATCAGCAATCATAGGATTCATTCATGCTCCTTAGATGCCATGTTAGGGTTACACACACATTTTCAGTCATGGCCCCTGAAGTAGCCATGGCCACCCCCTGTATAAAACTCTAGTTCCGCCACTGGTCTGACAACGGGTTTTTGCTGGCTTTGCAGCCTCGTATGGATTCAGACACGTCACCAGCAGCCCCAGGTTTCCGCAGAGTAATGGTGAAGCGGAACGGGCAGTACAGACTGTCAAAAATCTGCTGAAGAAGGCAGCAGACCCCTACCTGGCTCTACTCGCCTATAGAGCCACGCCCCTTCAGAGTGGATACAGTCCAGCTCAACTCCTTATGGGCAGGCGTCTTCGCACCACAGTGCCAATTCTTCCCGCTCAGCTAGACCCTGCACTGCCTGATGGTGTAGCTTTCGCTAGGGAGGAAAGAGAGAAGAGGAGGTCAGACGCTGAAAACTACAACAGGCGTCACCGTGACGGTGGAGAACGGGTAAGGGTAACTGACACAAAGACATCAGGAACTGTGCTTCATAACCATTCCACTCCAAGGTCCTACTTGGTGGATCTACCCCAGGGGGTGGTGAGACGCAACCGCAGTCACCTGATACCTCTTCATACACCTACAAAAGACAGAGGTTTTCCAACACAGCAAATACCAGAGACAACTCCTGAGCAGGTTCCTTTGATACCTGCTGTGACAACGCATGTTTCACCTACAGAGACTCCCACTCTCAGAACCAGGTCTGGGAGAGAGAGCTATCGTTGCACCTGGTAGACTTAACATGTGATCTAGGAAAAAAAAAAATAAGAAGGAAATACTGTGTTACTGTGTACTGTTCGTGTTCTAGCTTTGTACACTGGGGAGTGTTTCGAATTAAACAGTATTCATTTTGTTGTTCGGCCTTTATTTACTTTGTTCTTCCTTACAGGGTTCAGATAGGGACAGACCTTTCAACAAAGAGGCAGAATAGTCCTCTAAGGTCTGATGAGACAAAGGCAGTCTACCCTTTGTTCTCTAGAAAGGGGAGATGTGGTATTATTGCACTTTAGTTCATAATAATAATAACGTGATAGGAACCTATGTGTTGGGGGAAGGTTTAGCCGGATGCGCGGGAAGTGTTGATCACGTAATACGGGGGATGCTGCTATTCATTCAATAAAGTGGTAGCCAGTTACCAGTGTACTCGTGTGTGTTATTATTCAGTAAACACGACAACCTCAGGGAGCTTTTGCATATTTTTTGCAACATGCACGAGTTTGAAGCGTAGACAGCATGACAAAAACATAAATAAAACATAAGATCTCCCCCAACCAATTACCTTTTTATTAAAGGTGCTTAATAAATACATTTGTTTTAGCATTTTACAGATCCATACAATGATAGGGCGTTTAGTACGGTACTTCACCGTCTTTACCCATAAAAAACTATAGTCAGTGTTAAATTGTGCTGATTTACCTTTGAGCATTTCCTATTATCAGGGATGCAAACACATGTAGGCCTATGACAAAAAAAGAGAGCTACCCGAAGTCGGAGAAAATATGACGGCATGATATTGTAGCGACCCTGGGACAATTAAATAGTTTGTGTGTTATGTGTTGCATTGTATTTCGTTGTCCGTTATGCCAGTTGTTCTATGTGCATGTAATTGTAATGTTCTTATTGTCAATCAGGGTGGGGGCCTGCACGTGAGTGAGACCGTGTTGGGGGTTGCCGGGGTAACCGGGGTTTGTTTTGGGTCGGTTGTCGGCCGTTGGTTATGTTTCAGTGACCTGGTTTTGGTTGATTAAAAACTACGATCAATTACTAATGACTCGACATCATTATGTCACCGGCGAGGTCGTTACAATATCCTATAATCATGAGAAGGCCTATGCTATATGCTATATGCCTAGAAAAATAAAAAATATATTAGTTACTCAGTTAAAGTGCCTTTTTAAACTAAGTTAATTTATTTTCACACACACACACCTCTGCATTGGATATGCGATCACAGGTACAGGTACTGGCAGTATAGGCCTGGCACTGTCCCTGATCTTATCTGCTGCTTAGGGGGTTTCTGGAAGAGGGTTTCGGAGAAGCTGTGCAACACTTTGTGTAGTTATTGTTGTAGTCACTTTCCTCAGATGAATGTCTGCCTTACAGTGTGCATACAGGCAGGGCCGTCGATAAGGGGTGAAAGGTGATGACGATTCTAGGGGCCCACAAAAAAATAAAAATAAATAAATAATAATAATTTAACTACCAGCCCATAGTACTATACTAGCCCCCCCCCCCCCCCCCCTCCCCTTCCCCCCCCCCCGTCAACAATTGCTCCTTTCACCCCCCCGTCCCCCCCGTCCCCCCCGTCAACAATTGCGTATAGGGGCCCAGGAATTGTAGCAACGGCCCTGCATACAGGGAATGTGCACCCCTGCTGGCATAATTAATTTCTTTAATGCAGTGTGTGCATTTAGCACATCCTTTTTTCTCAATTTTTTTGAAAAAGTCAGACAGTGGAAAGTTATGCTTCACTGTATTCACCTCAGTCGTGGCTTCTAATTTTAGCGATGACCACTTCCAACTGCACCTGCACCCTGCGTCCTGCTGCACAATAAGTGCATCCTTCTCCGATATTTCCCACCACTATCCTCGGGCCGGGTCGGGCCGGGCCTTTGATCGAGCGTTTTTATTTTTATTTTTATCATTGGTTTATTGGCCTAATCTGAGGAGAAATCTATGCCATAAACAGAAATATTATAGGCCTTTATTACACAGGTCTTCTCAATGCCGTGGAACACTCCGTTCACTTTGGTAGCTAGTCCGGTGACTTGTTAACCCCAGTGTCTTCTGTTGCTAAGCGACGTCACCGTCTTTGCGGACAATTTATTATTGCTCTGCTGATCAACACTACGAATAATAATAATAATACATTTAATTTAGAGGCGCCTTTCAAGGCACCCAAGGTCACCTTACAGAGCATAAAGTCATCATAAATCTTTTAAAAACAAGACATTGTGAAAAAATGATGAATGAATGCTGGCAACAAATAAATTGTAAAAAGGCGCACCATGTAAAGTTATTTTTTTAGTTTTGGCAAGTAGCCGTGTTATAAGCGGGATCATGTATAGAACGTCGCCGGTCATTTTCGAAAGTAAGCCCCTTCAGGGCGAAGCAAGACGCCTTCGCTGCGCGTCGGTGTACTGTTCGCCCTGTCTGGGCTTATTTTCCTGATAATGACCGGCGTTCTATACATTATCCCTTACATATATATTTAGCTGAGTAGGCCTAGTAACAAATGTGTACAAAGTTACATATGTGTTAAAATAAATGTCGGGTTGAAATCGGGCTAGGGCTCATAATGTCAGTTTCCTGCCATAATTCAAACCTGAAAAAAAAAGTTTCAAAGGCTTGTAAGTCTGGGTTTGAAAACTCAACACCTTGTAAAAAAGGTTTTGCAACACTGAAAAAAGAGATTATAACCTGAAAAAAAAAAACACCGGGCTGTTCGAGATTGACAGTGCTCTGCCGATGACACGAATAACCACAGGTTGATTTCGCGGTTGATTTTGATTTCCATTTTCTGGAACCAGAGTCTCATCTCCATGGGACGCGACTAGCAAGGACGCGTCCTAGCAAGGCTGCAGCCTTCACTTTGGGAAACAGCCATGGTTCCAGAAAATGGAAATCAAAATCAACCGCGAAAGTCGCTTGTTATTTGTGTCATCGGCAGAGCACTGTCAATCACGCACAGCCCAGTGAACGGCACATGTGATTGGAATGTACGTCAGCCGAGAGCAACCAATAGGTTTAGAGCTAAATGGTCCCGCCCCCAGGAACGTTTTCAGATTCGACTGTCAGGAGTTTCAAAACGAGTGGCGTCAGAACACTGCCAATATTCACGTCACTCAAAGCTTGCGCCTGTGTGGTCAAATCTCTGAAAAGTCAGTGCTGAAAAGTCAGTTCTGAAAAAATACGTTGTAATGTCGTAAACGTACACCTTTACAAGTTTTTAAAACTAAATATTCAACCTTTCAAAACGTATTTCTCAATGTATGAACACCTGTTTGCAGAATCTCATTTACAAGGTTTCAAAACCGGGCAACAAGGAAATACACTGTTAAGGTGCGGCCACACCAGACGCGTATCTCGCGTACTTCGCGTACTTCGCGTACTTCGCGTATGAAATCGCCATTTTTTCCATAGGGAACCATTGGTTTACGCGCGTATTACGCGTTTCACGCGTAATACGCGTATAAGCAACATTTTACGCGCGTATTGCGCGTATGAGGCGCGTATGAGGCGCGTATATTTACGCGCTATACGCGCGTAAAGCGCGTATATCGCGTACATTTCAAGAGTTCAAAAAATTGAACTTTTTACGCTCATACGCATGACGATTAGCCGTGTTGCCCAATCAGCGTTGAGCTTGACCCGACTACACTGGCAGAGAGTAGTGAGCTTGGACAGAAGCATACGGCCGACATCTTTCTTTATTCTGTGTGGAAATAGTAACATAGTTACGCCATTAAATGCTTTTATGGAAACATTTCTAGCGAGAAATGTGCATTTTACTTTCATAATGTTCGCTCGGTGAATGTGAAGGATGTTTGGTTTGATAGTTATGACGAAGAGGGAACGCTCCGTTCACTTGCATGGACAGAGTCTCTGGTTACTAAGCAACCTCAACGTCTTGGCGGACTATATATCTGCTGATCAACACTACGAATGCTGGAAACACACCAGACACACCATGTGAAGTTATTTAACCCGATTATTGTTATTTATATCCGAGATTATTTAATCTAACCCGATCTAAACTCTATCACCAAAACACGGCGGCGTTTGTGTTTCCTACCTCGGACTCCAGCGCAGCCACGGCCGACAACTATCTTTATTCTGGGTGGAAATAGTAACATAGTTACGCCATTAAATGCGTTTATGGAAACATTTTTAGCGAGAAATGTGCATTTTACTTTCGTAATGTTCGCTCGGTGAATGTGAAGGATGTTTGGTTTGATAGTTATGACGAAGAGGGAACGCTCCGTTCACTTGCATGGACATGGACTCATCTAGGCGAGTGACGTAGGCGCGTATGGCGCGTATGCGACCATTTTTGACACAAAATGGTCAAGCAACATTTTACGCGCGTATCTCGCGTAAAAATTACGCGAGATACGCGTCTGGTGTGGCCGCACCTTTAGAACAGTGCCAGATTTGAAACTCTGCAAATGCGCTGGTGAAATTGTTTGAACTTTGAAAATGTGTTGGTGAAAATGATGAAGAAGATAAAATAGAACACAAAATCATGTTTACAGATGTTTGAATTTTAGTTTTAGTTTTTTTCAGGTTATAATCTCTTTTTTCAGTGTTGCAAAACCTTTATTACAAGGTGTTGAGTTTTCAAACCCAGAGACTTACAAGCCTTTGAAACTTTTTTTTTCAGGTTTGAATTATGGCAGGAAACTGACTCCATAATAATGCGTCGGGTCGGGCCGGGCTCGGACAGAACGTGCACGGGCTCGGGGTCGGGCTTGATTTTCTGAGCCCGATCTAAGCTCTACCGTGCGCATGCGCATCCAATATTTCGACGCGACTGCAAGGGCTGTGATTGGTCCAGGCCCCCAGGACAGGCATATACTTCCGCAATCCACCCGTGCTCAGAGGCCAAGCCTGGTATTGCAGCTGTTTAGCTGGGAGTGGACGGGGGTCCGTCATTTCATGCGGCCCAGAAGTAGATATCGCCGTCCACTCCAATACAAGTGGGGAACAGGATTGTGTCTCCGCAAGAAATGTCTGGATATCAATCAAAGGCTCATAATTATATTTCTACCCTGTTCTAAAAAAAATTAAGTTTTTTCTTTTCAAAACGCCTCCTCAAGCGTTTTATTAGCAGTTTACGTTGGGTACGCAGCTGAAAGGAGCCGTACTGAAACAAACGGCTCCTTGCTATGATCCTATTTTGAAGTGCACGGCTCCATTAACTTCCGAATTAAATTAAATTCCGAATTAACTTCCATTAACTCCATTAACTTCCAAAGTCTGAGATTTGTCCTTTACTTGACATGAATGGCGTTGAACACGGATATATAACACACATATCATTGAAATAGCTGGAACAGGCACGCACGTATTGATTACCTGAATGATTATGGAAGACCTACGTAATTTTCATAATATTGTAAATTGTCTGATATTAACAGTTTATTCAGTTATTCAGTTGCGTTGGTAGGTATTTCATTTTCATTTGCTTGTTTAGCTATGTATGACAGGGTTATGGTTAGCTATGTGTGACAGTTGACAATGTTGGTGTATTACAATTCAATATTTGGGTAGGCTACTCCAACTTCGTTGCTGGTCGATATGTAAACATTTACTTTTATATAAATTATTGATTGCATTCTTCGTAAAATAGTTACTTGGAAGGAATCTGTTTCTTAAGCAATAACATTGAACTGAATTTTTTAGGCCTACATACGTTTACTATGTTACTATGGTATTATATGGAGCAATCTTACATATTTATGAAGTTTCCAGATCAATAAAGTTCTATCTCTTTTTATTTGAACTGCCTGTATGTCCTCTTGATTATAGTATTACAGTGTGTACCTTGGTTAGCTATCATAGAATGGTGTCCAAATGGCTGCATGTGTAAGAAATAGGATTTGAACCAAGTGTTACAATAAAAAAAAGCTTTTATTAAAAGACCCCCCACCCCAAATTTGAACAAAACACATTTTTTGGCTGTTTGGCTGGGGCAGAAGAGTGGAAGGGGAAACAAAGACAGGTAGCCTAAGAAGTAAGGAAAGGAATGAGAGGAAGAACAGTGAAATGAATGAACAGTGTGATAAACGCAAATGATTACCAAATGATTACCAAAAAGGTTATAATTACTGATTTATCAAATACGCAGAGAAGAGCATCATCGAATAAAGATTAAGGACCTGGATTATATTTTACAGTATTGAAAACTGTTGAAATTACAATTCAGAGTGGAGAAGGCTGAAGGCATTGGCCCTAAAAGTGTCAGTTTCACCCACTCTGGATTATCGCTTCAAGAGACTGTGAAATGCTTTTTAAAAAAATGTCATTTCCCCTATTGGTGAAATGAACCTTGTCTTTTAGGTATAAACCACAGCAGTTAAACCTTATTCCAGGATGCTCTACGCTGTTGCCTCCTAGCTCTACACTAACAAATGCGTTCATCACACTGTTCACCCATTTCCTAGCGTGATTTAGCTTCCCCGGATGGTCAGCCCTCCACCAGCGTCTCTCTAAGTTTTATAACAAATAATTCAATACGTGAAGATTTGGTGATAGAGGTAAAGCATCTTCTTTTAAATATTATAAGCCTTGGTTTAGTTATTCAGTTCTGTTGGATTCCAGCCCACCATGGAATATATGGCAATGAAATTGCTGATAAATTAGCTAAAAGATACTAACCTAATTAGAAGAATTTAACCGTAAGTATATATATATATTTTTTTTATTTATTCATTTCTTTTGTTAGTTTGTTTTATTTTGTTTATTTTGTTTCGTTAGTTTGGTTTTTTCTTTGAATTTATTTGTATGATTTAAAGTATGATTTGCCAACGTCCTTGTCCTTGTCAACGTCCTTGTCACAAACTCCTGTGTAGTAGTCCAGTAGGTCGCGGTATATGGGGAAAAACTATGATCCGCCACTAAACTAGAAGAAGAAGAAGATCTCTGCATCCGGTACGTCACGGACTAGGTCACGTGTCCTGGCCACATACCGCGGAAGCAAATCGCTCCTGTATGTTACCATGCGCCACTGAG
This sequence comes from Gadus macrocephalus, assembly GCF_031168955.1. Lineage (NCBI taxonomy): Eukaryota > Metazoa > Chordata > Actinopteri > Gadiformes > Gadidae > Gadus > Gadus macrocephalus. The sequence goes on along the minus strand of NC_082387.1, from coordinate 6,476,090 downwards.
CAGTTTGCATAGGAATGAATGGGCGGCCATTTTCCAGTCCGTGGTCCATCCTTTATTATGTCCATGGATTGGTCCCCTAACAAAATCATTTCCGGAATCACTTTTCTTTACTTTGAAGGCACGGGGGTCTCAGTCAGTCAGATTACGGAATATTGACACCTGCACGCGCGCACCGATCGACGCACCCCCCCCCCCCCCAAAATGTATGATAAAAAAGCGACTCGCGCCAAAAAGCGCGCCGTTTGCATGTCTGTATTATAGGCTACTGTGTAAAACGCTGTTTAGATTGAATGTTAGTATCAAGAAAAGAAAGACCCACCGGTGGGGGGAGATCTTTGTTTTATTTGTGTTTTTGTTATAATGCAAAAGTGCATGTTGCAGAAGATGTGCAACAGCGCCCCCTGGGGCACACTTTTCGGTGGGCGCAGAATTCGGTGTATCACCGGCCTTCCACTGCCTTACCATATATGGGAACTGGCCCTGACAGACACAGGGGTTGTGTCTGGGTATTATATGTGTGTCATGGGCCCTAAGGATAGGCTAGTCAACCTGAGGTTGGGTCATGGTCGCTGTCATTGAGTCTGCCATGTTATTGTGCAACATGCAAATGCTGGTAACTTACACAGCCTACACTGTCTCAGGCACGTGGTTGAAAAACTAATTTCCACAAGATACATTGTTGACGGGTTTATCCAAAGCATACATATATCAAGTGCACTCAATGCATATCAGCATTGCTGGCCGCAATGGGAATATAACCCTGCGTTACCCCTGTGTGTAAAACCATGTTCTACCAGTTGAGCTAGGCACATAGGTGTTGATTAGGTAGTAATGTTTTGCATGTGAACCCTGACCCTGGTACAAACTTTGTGATTCAGTTTCAGCCTTGAGACGTCCCTGCTACAGAGCAGAGCACTTGGTCTTACGTCGGTGACATACTCAGCGATGTCACCGGCATACACGCTATCGACAGGATGGCTCAAGGATAGCAGAGCTTCGATAGGTTAGACTCCCATGTACAAACAGGGAGATTGATGTGGAACAGAGCCAACGGTTTGATCATGTCAGTCACCGGCATCCCTCCGTAGCCAAGGGAGACTGGACACTATTCAAACTCCAGGATCTTCAGCTCATCCTAGTTTTGGTCAGTCAGGGCCATAACAGCAGCGCTATTAGCAAGTAAACAGCAGGGAGCCTTATTTGCACAGACACCCCAATATCTATTCTCATTATATCCAAAGAAAGACATTAGAGTAGTACCCTTTTGTTATGGCTTTATTTGGGTGCAAGTATTTTAATCTTGATCACATGAGGGGAAACATTAAAATGTTGCCATAGCAACCAGTTTTGTGCCGTCAAGAGATGTAGCTCATGTCCTCATTTGATGATATTGTGTGAAACTCCCAGCACGCAGAAGGCCAAGCAGTACATGCAAATGTACAGACAGACCTTCAAAATACCTGCATTACTGTGACATTAAGCCTTATATAACTGAACACTCTGATCATATATTAAGTTGATTGGACATCAAAAGCAGAAGGGGCCCAATTCAGACAGAGGGATAATGACGTGGCAACAATCAATCAACTGCTACCTCAAATAAAAACAAAGTGCTTGCATTAAACTAAAGTCCACAGGGGTTCGAAAGGTTTAGGGGGAATTTAGCCAACGTAGATCCAGGGGGTACAAACAGCGGGGTTGGCAATACAGCCTGCTGTGCTGCTCAGAACAGGCTCTACCTCCAGTAGAGCATTTAGCGGTTGGTCCCACAACAACCACGTTTCCAACTGTCTTCATTTGATTACAAAGTAAAGTATAATACAAGCTTATGGATCAATCTTTCAGTAAAAATGAAAAGTCCAAGACATGCGAGAAACTTGTGGCAAAAATAATAAATGAAGAGCAAGATTTAGGAAAACCAAAGAAACTAACTTTATTAAGAGATATGGAGGTAAACAACCCAACCGGTGTGGCCTGAATCCTCACTCCGCCAAAGTTTCCTTTGTAAACACTGGAGAGAGAATGCCATCGAACAGCCGTTTCAGATTCAGCCTCCTCCGCCGTTGTTTATTGGTAGGTTCTCCACCTTAGAGGGCTCCTGTTCCGTCTGTTCTGGGCAGTGTTGTTTATCAAGTGTCTGGGACCAGTCTCCCAGCAGTGTTATCGCTGGAACACTAGTGCTGTTTTCGTCTGAAAGAGCATCCTATAGGAGAGAGATGGGATTAAACTGGAGAACACCTACATATAGATGAAGGCGTATGCATTTAACTACTGGAGCAGCATAGTGCTCTCAATTAAATGAAGTGCCTAATCCCATAATACAGAGAATTGGAGAATAAGTTTACATTAAGATTATATTCATTTTGACCAGAATTAGCTGAGCAGAACACAGATGACCCCCACTGGATATGAAAGGTTACTGCAGGGTTCAGAGGAGGCAAGGGTGCATTGTAGCATGATATAAAACCAGCCCTTGATCTCATACACACCCTTCTGTGTTCATGTGTGGCCATACTTCAGTGTTTCCCCTATATGCACCTAGCAGCGGCGGTACGCTCCGTCTTAACTCTTTAAAAAACGAATGCATTATTTTGCGCTACGGACGCTTCATATACAGGTCCATTCACACTAGAGCCCGACCGATTCATCGGCCTGCCGATTTAATCGGCCGATTATAGCCTTTTTGAAAATAATCGACATCTGCCAAAAAGACGCAGATTACAACCGATTTTTTTTTTTTAGAAATTTTATTGCGCTTAGTATCCTGCAGATTGCTCTCCTACTCGCCTAGCTAACTAACAACTTTAGCTGGAGTAAAAAAGAGGAGATTGAATTTTACCGTACAACATGAAAGCACGCTGCGCGCTCACCTCACCAATGTACACAAGACGCGTTGTTTGAGCATGTTGTGCCCGTTTTTCTTTAGGTCAGCCCATACTGCTCAGCACGCACGTGTTAGTCACTGCTCACGAGCGCAGCACATTGGGAGTTAGTTATTTATTTTACATTTTAAATTACACTAATATTTGACTGTAAATGTATTCTAAAACACTCAAAGGTTCTGCATTCAATTCACATATTCGTCAAAAGTGTTTAAAGTATATTTAAGGTATCAAAAACTACGTTTTATATGCTTTTTTTTATTTTATTTTTTTTATCGGCCGAATTAAATCGTAATCGTAATTTTTCTCTGAAAATAATCGGCATCGGCACTCAAAAATCAATATCGGTCGGGCCCCAATTCACACACCTGAGTAAAGCAGAGAGGAGAGCTCCGTCTTCTCTTTGGAAACAAATATTATTTTACGCCAATTTCTTATCCAGGTCAATTCACACACCTGTGAGTAAAGCATATTAACGGAGTGTAACTTCCGTAAAGTTGGAGATAAATTGGCAGATTCTGAGTTTGAGGTTCAATAAATTATCAGTGAAACATCATTGGACACAATTGACACCTAGCTAAATGTGGTAACCTAGAAAACCAGCTACAACATTGTTTTCATCCAAACGAGTCGTCTTTAACGAACGGTGAATTGCATTGGCTTATATGAGCTGTCGGCTTACAGACACCGTCTGCAAAGTGCAAAACTGAAAAAGACCACAATGGTAAAATTTCAATTGCGTCGCCAATTTAAGATTTAATGGTCCTACTACAACATTTTGTTTTGTAAAATATATCTTTACTTTTGAGGATTTTTTAATTTAGCAACAATTTCAATAGTGTCGCTATTATTGACTCTAGAGCCCCACAACTTGTTGCATAGAGGCATGGCCTCTTTATGGTTCTACTACATCCTTTAGTTTTGAAAAATCTTATTTTTGAGGATTTTTTATTTCGGAACAATTTCCATAGCGTTGCCATTATTGACTCTAGAGCCCAAAAATGTTTGATAGGCATGGGATCTTTATGGTTTTACTGCAACCATTCGTTTTGAAAAAATAAATAAAAAATCTACTTATTTTTAAAGGGACACTGTAAAAATTACTCCCATCTAGTGGTACAATTGTATATTGCATTCAAACTAATAGTGCTAGCTTGTTCAAAAACTACGGTGGGCAGTATGTGCCAAGAAGCTGTGTCATGATGACATCCAATACTACCTCATCGAGTCATTCGAGTGATGATGAGGTTCATTATTTCAAAGAAATGTCAAGGTGCATTGAATCATTAGTGTAAGCTAATGATGTATGAGTAATTATTCCTCGAGCAAGATAGTGAATTATTTCAGTCATCATTCACGCTGGCTCAGAGTGAAAACGCGTTTGCATTTCCTGTACCACGTAGTGCTTTTTGTCCGTCTCGGCAGTTCATAGACCGGAAGAACATGGAAGCCTCCATGAAGCTTACCCGTCCTATGTAACTACATATTAATTATTCTTCGCTCAGGAGGATAAGTGAGATTTTTGGCAGAGATAATTTTACACCAATGACGACTTAATGTATGAATGACGACGTATGAATGAATACGTTGAGGTAATAAATGACTTAAAATATTAAAGTGTCCCATTAAGTAATTTATTTTTAGCAAAATTGTCAATAAAAAAAAAATTAGCAACACTTTCAGTAGCGTCGCCATTATTGACTCTAGATCCCCAAAACTTGTTCAATAGAGACATGGCCTCTTTATGTTCCTTATTGGTTGGAGGCCGAGACCTTTTAGATTGTTGTAGTATTTGTGTTATGTGATTTTAGTGTATAGGGTGGATTTTGATGCAGTATATTTTTTGTTAAATATATGTAAATAATTGTTTTAAAGATTAAACTTGCATTATGTTCAATCTCTCCATATATCCCCTGCTCATTACTCTGTACAAATGTACTGCATGTACACCCTTATGGTGCCGGCAGACACATGGAAACCTCCCGGCAGGGTGCGCTTTGTGAGCACACCAAAGAATTTGTGAGGAGGAAGAAAAATGTCACCTCCGCTACTGCAACTCCATCCTAGGGGAAACACTGTACTTCCATATGAGGCCAAAGACCGCAACCATTTATTATGTGGATGCATGTTAGTATTTTTTTGAAAACAAATTTGGAATCTGAAAACAACTTGATCTATCCGTATTTCGCACATCTTAAAAACAATATACGTGTTGCATGTCCTTGCAGTTCATCTTTCAGAAAGGCTTAGAGATCACCCATTTCTCAGTCAACCACAAGAGTCAATGTATGCCTTTTTTGACACCCCTTTCAATACAGACAAATGAAAGAGCAACACAAAGGCAAGATATTGCATTGTCATATGCCATCATCACTGTAGAACATAAACGTCAACAATTGCACATCGATATGATAATCGATTTAGGCACACCCAAGTCTATATTTAGATCCAATTGTATTTAAAAATTATTTCCTGAACTGATGGGTGCAGGTGTTTACCTTCTGTGAGGCGAGCCTTCCCTCCTGTAGGCTGGCAGAGGACTGTGGAGCAGCCGACACAGAGCACGACTGTCTGCGCAGCGCTAAAAACGGTGGTAATTTTGTAGCAACCTGCAAACAAATAATAATTCAAACATTGGTATCAAAACACTGAAAGCAAACTGGTCTGTTGAACGCCACACTACGTCCATATGTATCGACCCATTGGCTATTATGCTGCAATCAGCACGTTAAGACCATTTGGAGCAAGCATTTGGAAAGGTTGCAGATCTGAACTGGTTTGGTCTCAACAGGTGCTCTAGTAAGGTACTATGAATCCTGTGGGTCTCAGGTCATCACGGTAAGCTGACAGGCACTAGTTTGTCATAGTTGACGATCACCAATTAATCAATGATCGGGTAAAATAAAAGTCGAAACTGATTTAACGATTACACTATAACCGACATATTTCCCAGCGTTACCTGGGCATTTTACATCCATGAAGTATGAATTTGGACTTTGTACAAGACGCTTCTTCTTGTGCGTCCTCTTCTGCTCCTCGGGGGTCGGGTGCAGCAGGTCCCTGGCGAGCTGTAAACCAAACCTCAGCTCAGCACCACATCACAAAGGCCATATTTAATATACATTACAGGAGAGGATTATCAACATTAACTAATACTATCGAAAAAGTCATGCATCAATAATGAAAGATCGCCGTATGACGTTGACTCTTTGTTGTACATGTGCTTCGCCATTATGCGTGCAGTATGTCCAGCCGACGTGGAGCTAAATACTCAAACAGCATGAACGTGTTAAAGTCTACATGAACATTAACTCGTTTTAAATAGTAGTTAACCGTGTCCTCACTTGGACCTAAATCGTACGATCTAAGGTGTATAAAAAGGCGCACTTACTGGCATATTGTCGGGTTAGGAAATGACTGTATGGAAAGACAAGACTCAGGAGCATGCGGTGGTAATTTACCGGAAGCTGTTCTAAATCTCTAGAAGGACCCGGAAATAAAAACCCGAGTCGGAATCCGACCTCCGAGTCCGCCGTCCATAGATATATATAGAAAAGTTGTTCTATATATCTATGCCGCCGTCTTTGTGAGGTCAACACGCCATCCGTTTCGTAAAATTGTTTTATATATGCATATTTTTCCTATTCGATAGATGTTCACAGAAAGGTACGCTACATTGGTTAGTACCCGCATGTACTTATTGAACATTTGCACACCTAGTTTGAAACAATTAAACAGTGGGATAAGAAAATTGTAATCAGACATTTAATATTAGAGCCCCATGTGAGCCCACAGCGCCTGCCTAGTGGTGGACTGAACCTCTGGGTCGCTACGCCCTCACAGCGCCATCTAGCGTTGGACTGAACCTTCGGGTTGCTGCGCCCTCCCTCCTCCCACGTAGTCATTCTGGGAGCCGAGGGATCATAAATACACGGCTGCAAGTTATCCAAGTTTTTTCCCCCGGATCCCAGTGTTTGTGGTCCCGGATGCTAAATGACTATGTTGGACCATTAAATCACTGGATTATAAGATTGAACTATAATTGACCATTGGCTTTAACCCTGGGACCGTTTATATTCCGTGGATGGACGAAATATTGAGCCTTTGGAGTTAGTGGATGTTTACCCAGTCCGAAAGTGATCGACATTTACCGGTTGAAGTTTTCAAGAAGCAAGAAATTATTAAAAATATTAAAACATTCTTCTAGGCCAATTCTGGTCGCATCGAGAGGCAACTTCGCTTCCGCAACACTCGGACGATCGGCGAATTAAAGAAAAGCCCTGCTCGGATGAAAAAGACATCTTCATAAGAGACAATCATTTATTTCTACCGATTCAATTTGAACTTAAATTATTTCTATAACCATGGCAAAAAAGTATGATTTCCTTTTCAAACTACTGCTGATTGGTGACAGTGGAGTGGGAAAAACGTGTCTGATCATTCGTTTTGCCGAGGACAACTTCAACTCTACCTACATCTCCACCATCGGTACGTATCGCGTCGCTGTGTCGACCCTGACGAGCACAAATGGGGTTTAACTCTTGCAACTTTCTTGTGACATCATTCTCTTCCTGACATTCCAGCTTTTCCCCGTCATTACCCGACCGTTTATGGCAGTTCTTCAGTTGGCTCTACTTTCTCACGCCCATGAGCTCCCCTGCTGTCATGTCCCAACTAGTCTGCTCTACTGTCCATTAATATAATATGTTCACAGCAGGTATCACTCAATGTCATATGCCAATGGCAGCCTATTATTCAGTAGGCCTGTCCCCCCTGTTCTCTTCCTCTCTTTTCTTCTCTTTCAAGATGGCTATTTCTAACGTGTAGGCATACTTCAGTGGGCATATCGTCACTCCTATCTCGCTGTACAATCTCTCTATTCCCCAAAGAATGCCCGTGTCTCTATCTGGCATGCACCGTTTGCAGCAGAGGCTAACCCTAACCCCCTCCTCTGCCCCTCTCTGTCCGCCCCTCCGACAGGAAACCCCGACAGTAACAATCCCACCGCCCGTGGAAATTAGTCTATCTGTTTACACCACAAACAGAACGATGATTAAAAATGATTAAAAAAAAGTACCCTCTATTCATTGCATATAGGCCTATTCAGTCGTGATTTTGTCCGATATGTTTGATTGATACTTGTGACCTATATAAGTGTGTGTGTGTGTGTGTGTGTGTGTGTGTGTGTGTGTGTGTGTGTGTGTGTGTGTGTGTGTGTGTGTGTGTGTGTGTGTGTGTGTGTGTGTGTGTGTGTGTGTGTGTGTGTGTGTGTGTGTGTGTGTGTGTGTTTTCTTCTTTCCTCACTATATTTCTCTCTTGTCCTCTTTTCCTTCACTTGGTCTTATCCAGGAATTGACTTCAAGGTGAAAACCATTGAGGTTGACGGAAAGAAAGTGAAACTACAAGTCTGGTGAGTGACACAGTTGCTGGTTAATGACCTTGTTTTGACATTCTTGACATTTATTAAAGTCACAGTATCTGTATCACTTATATATCACTTATATGAAGTGTCAAGTCCGCACTCAACCCTGTTTCAAAGCCAACTAGGTGGGACTTTGTGTGGCTTTGGTGAAGTTAACTTGACGGTTATTGAGAATATACATTTTAAATGTTTATCAGCTAATGTTAATGCTTTGTTTCTCTTTGTGTATGTGTGTGTGTGTGCGCGTGTGCGTGTGTGTGTGTGTGTGTAAGTGTGTTTGCATGTTTTGTTGTTGGTGTGTGTGTGTGTGTGTGTATGTGTCTGTATGTTTTGTTGTTTTTGTGTGTGTGTGTGTGTGTGTGTGTGTGTGTGTGTGTGTGTGTGTGTGTGTGTGTGTGTGTGTGTGTGTGTGTGTGTGTGTGTGTGTGTGTGTGTGTGTGTGTGTGTGATAGGGATACGGCAGGCCAGGAGCGCTTTAAGACCATCACGACAGCTTACTACAGGGGAGCCATGGTGAGGCGTTGGTCCAACCTACAGACATCACACTGTCCCCACTTCCTGTTGGCCCTCTCTCGGTTACTGCCTGTGACTGACCTCTGACCTCTATCCTCCACGCTAGGGTATTATCCTGGTGTATGACATCACTGATGACAAGTCCTTTGAAAACATCCAGAACTGGATGAAAAGCATCAGAGAGGTGAGGATGAGTTGTGCCTGTCTCCAGGACGACCAGCCAGTTGCATGAGGAAATTCACTATTCTCTTACATAGATTTGAAAGTGTCTCATTGATCCTTAAAATCTTCAAATCCTATGTATTACTCACTGGCACTGTTGCATCATAGCAAGTGTATGTAAGGATGTATTGTATAACCTGCCTCATATGAAGGCTTATTATTTATAGTATCAAATATGTTGAATGATGTGACTTCATTGGAAGTGAAGAAACATATCGCCTGCTCGTACCTGGTCAATTGAATATTTTGAAGAGCCAGTAAACCTACTGTTTCAGATAGAATTCAAATTTAAAAAAAGTATTGAGAGGTTTAGGAAAGAAACCTGATGATACTTTTTTAGTACCGTCCTTGTGTGACTGTTATGAGCGTATAATAAGCGATTTTGTATATGAAATCCCCAACACACAATAGCGTAATACTATAGGTGTCCGGGAAGCTTTACCCTTAAGCGGACATTAAATAAATCTCTGCTCAGACTGAGCTTCACCATCCACACACACTGCCGGTGCACCTTGGTCGTGACGTCAGACTACCTCAGAAAAGGCACTCAGACATCACCAATAGAAGTGGAAAAGTTCACATAGTGTTTTGTGGAGAAGGGCGAAAACATAGAATTCGACCCCTTTATTTTTATTTTTTTCTCTAAATTGGGGACTTATTTCAGTTTGATTGATGAAACAGCATAGATAACAATGTTGAGGACAAATGACCACGTTTAAAACCAAAAAGAAGAGTGGTTTTAGGTTCACCGGCTCTTAAGGAACAACACATTAAATCTAACATACTGATGAAAAAACGGCCTTGCAGCATTTAGATATTTAAAGAGATCCCTGCAACTTTGATTGCATAATTATTTAGTATCAACAGAATCGCCACTTAACAACTAAAGTGTGTTTGAACAGTTGACTTATCAAAAGTGTTTATCGAAAACTATATTGGAACTAAGCTCAGGCCAGGTTATTCTGTGTTTGGGGTCTAACTTTACATAAATGAGACAGCTCCCAAACCCAGAGAACAATCTCTCTCTCTCTTATCTCTCATCTCTCATCTCTCATCTCTCATCTCTCATCTCTCATCTCTCATCTCTCTCTCTCTCACACACACACAGAATGCTTCAGCTGGAGTCAGTCAGATGTTGCTGGGGAATAAGTGTGACATCGAGGCCAAGAGGAAAGTTACCAAGGAGACGGGCGAGAAGGTGAGGCAACCTGAAAGAAAGAGCAAGAGAGAGAGAAAGAGTTTGAGCTTGTAAAACAAAAAGGCATAATCAAATATTTGAAGGTATTTGACAAAAGTGGCTGTGAAAAGGAGCAGCAGCCAGGAAGAGGAAGTAAGAGTATAATCACTCAACATCACAGTAGAGTGTAAGCAATCAGGGCTGGGTTCTGCTTTTCACAGCTGGCAAAGGATCATGGGATCAGGTTCTTCGAGACGAGTGCAAAGTCAAGCATCAACGTTGACGAGGTGAGATACCACTGTCTATCTCTCTATCAGTCTATCTCTCTGTTTCTCCCTATCTCTCTCTCTCTCTGTACGTCTGTCTATCTGGCTGGCTGACTTTCTTGTCTGTTTACGACTTGCTGGCTGGCTGGTTGGCTACTAATATTATTACCTCTCTAATCTTCTATCCTATTTGTTTTATATCTTTTCCCATAGTCCTTTATGGCTTTGGCACTGGACATCCTACACAAATCCAGTAGGAAACCAGTAAGTACAAGCTTATCCATAAGCCAGAAGAAAAACAGCAAAGAAGAAATATGAATGCAGTAATATTTCCTATGTTCCCTGAGTTCATAGTTGCTTTGCTGTGTTTCCTTCAAACAGGGGCAGAACGACCGGGTCAGAATCACCAGCACACAAAAGAAGTCCTCCAAATGTAATCTCTTCTAGATCCTCTCTTGTGTAACAAACACGTCACTACTATCATGTTTACAAGTAACAAAGCAGTAAACTACAACCACAGGGACAGAAGAAAACGAAATGAGCACCTACTATTAATGTCACTTACTGTAATTCATATTATAGCAAGTAACATGACCGGAGACAATCAGAAAGACCCATAATCAGTGTTTCCTAATGCTGTACCGGAGGTCTGCTGTTAATGTTTGAGTACACTTATGCCGCATTCAGCGCAAAGCAATAACCCTTGTCTACCCCTGGTTTGACCCCAATGGATCAACCATCTCATGGTGGCAGAAAGTCTAGGAATGACCCCAGCCTTAAGGTTCTGGGTTTATCGTACCCCAATAGTCCACCTGTATGCATCCCTGAGCAAGATGCTAAGAAACACACCGTCTACGCTAAGGTCGACCTTCATATCTCGACTCTCCAACGTAGATTCAACATTGATCCCCCACTTATCATGACCCCCAGAAGCCAGAGTGATGCTCAGATAGGCTAAGTCGGAACTGTAGTTACCGGATGATGGCAATATTATAACCTTTTTATTATTTTTATCTCAACCATACTATGGTTGGATTAGGCCAAAATGCTGAATGAATTTCCATTCTGTCGATTTTTCGGAAGCAGATTTTTTATTGTGAAAATAATATGAATGACCCACAGGAGATCGGTATGCTGTCTCCATCTGGTGGCCATAATTAATTCACGTTGAACTGTAAGACAACAACCAAATGAGAAAAATACTTTTCAATTTTATATCTTTGGGTGGTTTACAGCAAAATATTCTTTGGACTAGATCTCGGCTGATTATTTTAAAGTGTCAGTATAATTCATGGCTAGTGATACAGGAGTAGAGGAGTAGTTTAAACAGCAGCAAAGCAATTATTTCTCACATTAGAAATTGACCTGGCACTTCAGGACCAGTTTATCATAGAGCAGCCAAATCCTGAGTTAAGTGTCGGCTGTTAAGATAACATGAATTCCTTTAAAATCTATCTAGGAAATTATATGGAAGTCCCAAGGACGTATAGGAAAAATAACACCTCCACCTACAGTATTCCATTAAGCTGATTTGAGAGACTAGCAACTACTTTCATGTAAAATTGTAGGATTTTGAAAAAAAAAAAAATACATAAAAAAATTCAGATATTTTTGGAGGCTCAATCAATCAATTTCAAGCCTTAACCTCTCTGACAATCTTTTGTTACAGGAAGTGCGTTCTTATTGACATTTAATAATATTGAATTCTGGAAGGAAATCGTAAATAATTCATAGAGCTTTTGAAGGTGTTAACTGAATGCTAGGATTTTTTTTTCACATGTTGCATTATTTTCCTTTAGAGTCTTACACTTTTACATTGAATGGAATACTATTCCAGCGGACATCGTACACCTCAAATGTGTTTTACATTTGTAGTGTATTTTGCCCATATCTTCTTGGAGCCTTAAAATAGGTGAATATTGGACAGACTATAATAGTGAATGGTTTGGTAGTAATGAGGGTGGGAATGAGATAGAATAGAGGAGCAGAGACAAGTGCAATAAGAGCAGATGAGACATCAGAGAAGAGAATATATAGGCCTATGGCTAAAGCATAGAAGGAATGAAAGAGATAAGGATGCAGAGACATTCCCTTTTTATATCTTAACATAATTGTCTCGGCACTGTTGACTTCTATTGTATGTGCTTTTTTCAATTCTTACAATGGGTTCCCGTTTCTGTAATACGTGACAAACATTCATTGTATGGGCATTCATACATTCATTGTCTACTTTCTATTGTCAAACACGATACTCAATAAAGTAAAAAAGGAATGAGAAAAATTAACAAAAAGCTGGTTTTATGTAACATTGTGTTTATGAAAATGTACCCCTTCAAAACGTCATAACAACATCTGTTCGACTCAAAAACATTTGCGATTTGGCCATTGAAACAGCCCTTGTACCCTGAAGCTATGGGAACCCACCTTCTCAGCATCAGCACCACTACGACGTCACGCGCACTGTGCCGCATATCCGTGCTGACGTGCCTTGTCATCACGTTGGGCAGGTATCGGTTTGCAAACATGATACAATTCGTTTAACCCCCATTGCCTTATTTAGACGAATACACAGACCAGTACATTGACTTGCTATGTACCGGATATAGGCCTACACCACGTATTATTGATGTTTTTGTGACGCACGGCAGGATACAGTGAGGTAGTCGTACGATCAAAGCACACACGGGATGCCCGCGTTACTGCAGGGAGAAACGAGGCTGGCGGGTGGTGGTGGTGGAGGGGGCTGCGAGTGGACCACCGCAAAACTCCAGTGATGGAGACGAAGAGAGGATAACATCCGACGAGAAACTTGTTATGTTGTCGCGAGCAGAAGTAGCAATTTGAACGTCGCTTGAAAATATTTCCTCGCGGTTTATATTGACATGTTCATCTGTACATCCCGAAGGACGTGCATCGGTCACACGCTCATAACTTGATCCATATTTATCCTCTCACGAAGACGTGGATCTAACACAAGGAGGACAAGCGAGCGCTCACATCTTTTAGATGGTGCTGCTTTTTGCATAGAGGATCGCTAAAAACCAAGAGACTCTTTTGGGCTCCGGTGAGTGGATCAGTAGGCGTTTAATGGGCTGGGGATCGGCTCGTCTACGTACAGGGGTTTTGGGCCTGCTTCGTACGGTTACCGCAATGCTACGGGCTGGCCAATATGTAAGACCGGAGAAAGGAGGATGAAAGATTGGGAGGCAGATGCACTACAAAAAAAATATAACAAGATTCTGACTGATGCATGAAGCGATACCCGTTCTCTTTTCTAGCGTCTCTGACTAACGAGCAGAAGGACCGTGGCTTTGTAAGTGGATAGGGTCTGTGTCCATACACACACCTACAACCGAATATAACGGGGAGGGGTGGGGGGGGGGCGATTATCATACTCCAACATTCTGCTGAGCAAGTTCTTGGTCGGACCCCCTCCGTGTGACTTGGACGACAGCCCCAAGCCATGGTGGTTGGTGCAGAACGGAGGCACCTGCCAGCGGGAGCCTTGGTGCAATATTGTGACAGAGAGGGTTCCTCAAGCCAACACTGAAGTAAACACCTGTGCCACTCCCTCCCCCACCGCCCCCCCTAAGCTGCGTTCCTTTTACACATCCCACCGACTGTGTGTGCGTCTACACGGAGAGAAGAGTGGCCCCTTAAGCTGTCGGAGGGGGCGTTCTATACCAGGGATAACATTTAGGGCTAGCGGAGGCGGCATGCCTTCCCCCTCGGACTCCAGCAGCGTGGCTTCGGCCTCGGGTTCCCGGGGATGGTCAGACAGCCGGCGGGGCATGTCGGGCAGGGGGCAGGGGGGGGCACGGCTCCTGCTGTACCTGGGCCTGTGCCACCTGGGCCTCGGGGCCATGGTGCTGGCCTTCTCCTTCACCAGCATGGCGTTCACGTCCTCCGCACGTGTGCGACAGTCCTGTCCCTTCTGGGCCGGCTTCTTTGTGAGTGACTGCCCAACTGACCACTTACTAACCTCAAAATATCAAACCTTTCTCTGAACATGGTGGAAAATATGTGTGTGAATGTGTGCGTCTTTAATGTGCACGTGTGCCTGCTTGTGTGACCAGGTCGTGGCTTCGGGGGTCGTGGGAATCATCTCGTGGAGAAGACCCCTCACTCTGGTGGTGAGTAGTCACCACAATGTCACTTTGAGTTTAGTTTTTGTATGTATCATGTTAACACTGTTCCATGCCTGTGTGTGTGTGTGTGTGTGTGTGTGTGTGTGTGTGTGTGTGTGTGTGTGTGTGTGTGTGTGTGTGTGTGTGTGTGTGTGTGTGTGTTACCCAACAGGTATCTTTGTTCATGCTGCTGTCTGCAGTGTGTGTCATCCTCAGCCTGGCTGGCTCCATGCTCTCATGTCAGAACGCACAGATGGTCAAGTCCATGCTCACCTGCCAGGTATCACCAATGACCTTCTAGATGCTAGCCAGGCACACACCGCGAACGCAGAAGCAATGGGTGCATTGAAAATATTAATGTGTTTCTTGTGTGATGTGTGATGACAGAAATGCTTATGAATCCCATCCCTGTGTGTGTGTGTGTGTGTGTGTGTGTGTGTGTGTGTGTGTGTGCGTGTGCGTGTGCGTGTGCGTGTGTGTGTGCGTGCGTGTGTGTGCACATATGCCTGTGTTTGTGTGTGCGTGTGTGTGTTTGTGTTCTACCAGGTGGAGAATGGCCTGTGTGTGTGCTGCGCACCGACCCACTCCTGCTCCATCACCGAGGAGGACACCCTTGTGCTCTACCTGAACGCTGACTGCCACTCGGTCAGACACCAGCTCAAGGTGGGTGGGGTGGGTGTGTGTGTGTGTGTGTGAGAGAGAGAGAGAGAGAGAGAGAGAGAGAGAGAGAGAGAGAGAGAGAGAGAGAGAGAGAGAGAGAGAGAGAGAGAGAGAGAGAGAGAGAGAGAGAGAGAGAGAGAGAGAGAGAGAGAGAGAGAGAGAGAGAGAGAGAGAGAGAGCATTGTTGGTTTCTTTTTTCATCTTAATGCAGTAAATTGTTAGCCGAGTCTCTGAACATAAGGAAAGTGTCTTACACATACCTTTCCTAATAAGGTTTTGAAAAGTGAATACAGGGTCCATACATACAGAAACACACACACACACACACACACATACACACACACACACACACACACACACACACACACACACACACACACACACATACTGTATGTACATACATACATACATACATACATACATACATACATACATACATACATACATACATACATACATAAATGCGTACAGAATGTAACATGACCCAATATCCCCCCGGGGATCAATAAAGTATTTCTGATGCTCCTACTGTATACGCGTGCGCTCACATACTTATGACCTGTGCAGCGATACAGGCCTATTCCAACGTGATTGACTTGACCAGTGTCCCATCCTTCCTCTGCGACACAGGACCTGCTGTTCAGCGCGTGTGGGCTGAGCATTCTCTCCACCATCATCTGCACCCTGTCCACCGTGACGTGCAGTATCCACATCTTCTCCCTGGACCTCGTGCACCTGGTGAGCCGCCTCTGATGCTCTGCCAAGGGTTTGTTCTCTGCCAGTCACACAATCCTTTGTGTGAAAAGAAACACACTGCCACCTGCAGGATGAATAGGATTAGATTTTGAACGTAATGTGAAATGCAGTTTGACAAATTCTTCCGTAGTTATACCAACCTGCTTTTATGATGATGCTGGTGGTGATGATTGGGATGGTGATGATGATGATGACAATGACAATAGCTCTTGTACTCATTTCGTTTAGCTTGCACCTCATCGCACTCGCTCCGTCAACCCAGAATGCACCACTCCCCAGGATGCCTTCCTCACCAACATCATGGACTTTGAGGAGTTTGTCCCGCCCATTCCCCCTCCCCCCTACTACCCCCCGGAGTACACCTGCAGCTCAGAAACAGACGCTCAGAGGTACAGCATGCTCCCTTCATCGTCCTATCCCCCTCCTCTCCCTCTCTCCCTCCCTTTGTCTCCCAGACACACATCAACTCTTCAATTGTGAACAATTAATAGATAAAATAGGGCTCTTCGTTCAATGCAGTGCGACACTCGATCAATGCAGTGCAATATTGAACAAAGGCTACACAGGCTGGTAATTATGTGTTGTGTTGTGCAGTATCACCTATAATGGCTCAATGGAGAGCCCCGTTCCTCTCTATCCCACCGACTGTCCCCCGCCGTACGAAGCTGTGATGGGACAGAGGGCGGCAAGCCAGGTGTGTAGTTAATAATGTGTCAATATGTTATATAGACATGATTAAGCTGCACTGTATTCCAACGGATTTTCACTGCTGTGATTGTCCAGGCAACAGTGTTCGACACCCATGGCACTGAGCTGTCTGGGGAGAGAGTCACGTCCACTGCCTTCAGCGGAGAAGGTTTGGCTCCTTCACATGATCCGATCCAATACTGTCCAGTGGCCTCTTGTCACTGGACAGTGATGTGTGTATGTGTTATTAGTGTCACTAGACAGTGGAGTGTGTCTGTGTTATCAGTGTCGCCTGACAGTGGAGTGTGTGTGTGTTATCAGTGTCACTAGACAGTGATGTAGACTATATTACCAGTGTCACTAGACAGAGATGTGGAAGGTGTTGTCAGTGTCACTGGACAGTGATGTGTGTCTGTGTTATCAGTGTCACTGGACAGTGATGTGTGTCTGTGTTATCAGTGTCACTAGACAGTGGGTCTCTGCTGATGTCGGAGATCGTGGACATCCCTGACGACTCCTCCCCCTCGGAGGACTCGTGTCTGATGGAGATTGGGATGAGGAGCCAGGGGGGGAGGAGCTACAGCACCGGAGGTGAGGGGGGTCGGGGTGCGGGGGAGGCGTCAGAGTACGTCAGCTTCCGCGGGCCGCCGACTGTGACACCAGAGAGCCCTCTGGCGGGGGGGCCGCGGGCCAGGCGGTTCTTCAGGGGGGAGAGGTCCAACTCCTGCTCCTCCCCAAGTACAGCTACCCCCACGTATAGGTAGGGACCATCACACACACACACACAAGCATGCACTGACACATGCACATACTCAACACACACACACACACACACACACACACACACACACACACACACACACACACACACACACACACACACACACACACACACACACACACACACACACACACACACACACAACACACAAAGACAAGGACTATCCCCTGCTCTATATCTTTACAGGTCTCCATTATTGCGACGCCAGGCCATTCTAGCCAGTAGTTGCTCACAGCTGGAAGTGCTATCAGCCGCCAGCTCTAAACAGCACTCGTCCATCCCAGAGATCAGGCTGGGACCATCCTCACAGTTGTCCCAAGGGTCTGCTTCAGTCTCCTCAGCTCTGCCCAACAAGTCCTCCATCTCCCCTGGGGAGCGGCAGGTCCCGGGGGGGCTGGCTCTGCCCCTCCAGCACCTGTTCCTGCGACGGAGGGGTGGGAAGGGGAAGCAAGATGCAGCGGCGGGCCGAGAGAGACTCAGCGATGGGCTCCTGTCTCCCTTAGTCAGGTCTCATAGTGACCCTGGTCTCAGCAGCTCCAACAGTACAGGTGAGAAGGACTTCCCTGACCGAATCCTCAATGAGTTTACACACACAATTACATATTGACAGTATGTTTCCTCCATGTAATTTCTCTTGTGAAGTTGACTTTATCGGCTCCGAGGGCAGTAAGGAGGGCTCACAGATGTCCACGGACATAGGTAAGGGTGTTGTTACACACATTTATAGAATACATCACAACAGTCTTTAAGGGTGGTTCTGTCTATCGGTTGTCTATCTCCTCTCCAGGGCCGTCCTCTGAGGCCTTCCTTTTGGGACACCCTACTTCCCCCCCTGAAGGAACCCTGCCCAGCAAGGGCAGCCTAAAGGAGGCCGCCACAGGGTCCCCACTGCCCCCCAAAAAAAACACCTCACCGCTGCACTTACCTAAAGATTACCACCGATCCCTAGGAGACCTCAAGGTCAGTCCCCAGAAGCAGTGTGTACAAACACACTAAGAGGCTAATAATAAAAAGAGAATTTACCTGCATGTGTAACATGCAACCTTAGTTACCTTATTCATTTTAATCTGATTCTATTGCTTCTCTTTTCTTGTATCTTGTATCTTCCATCAGGTGACCCGTGTCCTGGTGGCTCGGTTTCTCCAGCGCTCCAGGAGGAACCTGGCGCCCTCTTCTGATCATACGGGCGGCCCAGGCAGCCAGGGGACCAAGAGGAGGGCTGGGGCGGAGGGCCCCCCGTCCACCCACCTCCCCCTGGAGCAGGTCACACATTTAACCTCAACATTTTACAAAACCTTATTTGGCATCTTTCCGGTCTACCTTGAATAGTTAATTTCTACAAGATCAGGGGTCTCATTTATAACCGTTGCGTACGCACAAAACGGGGCTGAAATTGGCGTACGTGACTTTCCACGCCAAGGTTGTGATCTATAAAAAACCAACTTGACGGGAGAATGTGCGCAGCCCTAAGTAAACTGTGACCCATGCGTACGCATGGTTTGGAGGAAAAGGAGAATTGGCGACACAGATGGTGTGGTGGTGAACTGAAGTCAGACAGAAGAATTGTAGAGTGAGAAGAACGATTATGTTTTATCATCGCCCTTCATAAATTTAATTTCAACCCGTATCATGCGTTAAATCTATGTAATGAGATTCATTTAAGTCAAATGCGTTATTTCTCAGTTATAACTCCCGAAACATCTCCTTAGAATAGAAATAAAAAAATTCTCTGTATTTAATCCCGTCATTCCATACTGTCCACTGACTGCATGGAATAAAGCATCTGTCCAACATGTGTCAATAACATAATATTTTTACGTGACACTGTAAACACATAATCAAATGTCAATTAAATCCCAAGTGTGGAAAACCAAGCCACACTCCTCATCACAATCGTTGTCCGTTACTCTTGATGCTTTTCATGACAATTCAGTCATTAAAAAGGGGTTACGTTCAAGAACATTTTACGTGGGTGATTACAAACTGATTATCCAAGGTGTTCTCGGTCAGTCTTATTACGTAACCCTATAAATACAGAGGTGAGCGCCGTGGTAATGCTGCACTGTTACGACCCCTACTCGTTCAGGGGGAAAAAGGGAAGTAACACACACACAACCCGGTGGATTGGGGTTGTAATTATAGTGTTTTATTATAACCCAACAAAGGAATAGAAGGTAACAATCATCAGAAATGGGCCGCTAGGTGCTGTCAAAGCAAAGAAACAAATATAACCAAAAGAGAACTCCTTAAAATAAAATGGAGCTACCCGTCTAATAACTAAATACGAATGGTCCTAAAACAAACCCTAACTGGCTACTCTAGCATAACGAAAACAGAAATACAAAGGATCAGCACCCCCTAAACCTAGTGTGGCTAAACAGTGACAAACCTAAATTAGAGTGCAAATGAACAACATCAGTACAGAGGGATTCTTCTTACCCTGGCCCAAATCTGGGGACACATAAACGTAAACTCTTGCTCTCAAACGAATGCGACTACGCGCCTAGATTCCCTACAGGTGTCTGCCGTATGAAGGTATTATTGTAGCAAAAGTCTTTAGCACCTGTAACTGCAGAATTTGAATGCGTACACTAAAGTCACAGTAAATTTGAAGTCGTATATATTTATTTTGCATGTGTACTCTAAAGTCACAAATGTGTAACAGTACATTTGTAGTCGTAAATATTTTTCATCCCATTGTAAACACAAAATAGGGTCTACGAGTACGCAAATCTGTGTTACAGGTGCACAAATCCTTTTGCTACAATTATTGCAGCGCAGTTGGTGCAAAACACATTCGCACACCCGTGTTTCATAATCTGAGAACATGCCCAAAAGGTGTGCATTCGTAAACCCAAATTTGAATCAGAAGTTGCACATCTGTGAAAAATTTCCTCACAAATAAAATGATAAAAAACGCAATGTTAATTCAGCATTTTAATGAGCGGGCACAAATCCATTTTACAACTGCTCGAATCTGCTCCTGCAAGTCTCAGCTGTGTTTTTTTTGGCAGGTAGTTTTGCAACACGTCTAGGTGGTAAATGTGTAGCAAAAGTATTCGTATCCGTAGATGCCAGAGCGTCCGTGGGCGGGACAAAATAGTTCGGCCCATAATTTCCTAATCCAATGAAAATCGCCGGCAGGGATGCATTTCTCAAATTACACTGGGACCCACCGTGTGCACTGCCAACAATGGAGCTATAAAGATCGCAGCGTACTCTTTGCGCGGGATACCTTTCTTTCTGGAGAAGTTAAGAGGGCGTCCTACTGAATGGAGGTGGGGTATCCTACATTATGTTAAATGAAATGACTTAGTTCAAGTGAATTCCCCCCAAAGTATTGCATTAACATTTCTGAATTTATGTTATGGCGACTATTAAAATACATTGAAGGACATTTGCGGCATGTTAATGAAATACTTTGGGGGGAATTCACTTGAACTAAGTCATTTATTTTAACATAATGTAGGATACCCACCTCCGTTCAGTAGGATGCCCTCTTCACTTCTCCAGATAGAAACGTATCCCGCGCAAAGAGTATGCTGCGATCTTTATAGCTCCATTGCTGGCACGCGGTGGGTCCCAGTGTAATTTGAGAAATGCATCCCTGCCGGCGATTTTCATGGGATTAGGAAATTATGGGCGGAACTATTTTGTCCCGCCCACGGACGCTCTGGCATCTACGGATACAAATACTTTTGCTACACATTTACCACCTATACGTGTTGCAAAACTACCTGCAAAAAAACCCACAGCTGAGACTTGCAGGAGCAGATTCAAGCAGTTGTAAAATGGATTTGTGCTCGCGCATTAAAATGCTGAATTAACATAGTGTTCTTTATCATTTTATTTGTGAGGAAATTTTTCACAGATGTGAAACTTCTGATGCATTAGTTCAAATTTGGGTTTACGAATGCACACCGTTTGGGCAGGTTCTCAGATTATGAAACACGGGTGTGCGAATGTGTTTTGCACCAACTGCGCTGCAATAATTGTAGCAAAAGGATTTGTGCACCTGTAACACAGATTTGCGTACTCGCAGACCCTATTTTGTGTTTACAATGGTATAAAAAGTATTTACGACTACAAATGTACTGTTACACATTTGTGACTTTAGAGTACACATGCAAAATAAATATATACAACTTCAAATTTACTGTGACTTTAGCGTACGCATTCAAATTTTGCAGTTACAGGTGCTAAAGACTTTTGCTACAATAATACCTTAATACTGCCGCCGCTTGCAAGGCGAATCAGGCTTAACGCCTCCACGGCGCCGTCGCTCTCTGGTTGGTTCCGGGGACGGAAGGACCCGCCCACTTGAGCTGCTTTGGGGATAAACAGGAGGGGTAGCGCATGCAGAGGGAGGGGAGACAATGCGATCGGCTCACGGCCGTAACATGCACCATGGCACTGCTGGCACTGCTGGAGGACCATGCAAATGGCAGGATTCGGAGGGAGAGGGTCTTTAGGGACCATAACGATTTATTGGTAGGCTACATAAAAATATGTACCTTTATGTCAGACCACTTCTTTTTTAATTCTGGGACTGTGCGCTCCGTGCTACTGACAGAGTTCCCTGTTGCAGCAACATTTTTGCTTTTCTCAGTACTTCTGCCATTGTTTCCGACAAGACATAATACTTGCATCTGAGTCTGTTTTATATGCAGATCGCATTCATGAGGTCATTTGCATTGACTATTTATGGTTAAAAAGGGGCGTGTACAGGGCGGAACGTGAACCTGATTCAGCTGCACACACTTGTAGGCACTCTGTGATTTATAAAGCAAAGATTGCGTACGGTGTGCGTACGCAGGGTTTTATAAATATGAATAGCGCACGCAAAACTTGGCTTTTGGGCGTACGTACACTATTAGTAACGATCCCACGCACAGTTTTATAAATGAGACCCCAGATCTTCTCTGTAATGCAATTTACCTGGAAAAAATAATTAGCCTCTGTTCAAAAGTGTACTATTTTGCTACTACTACTGTCACTTGTATTGTGATGATTCAATATATTTTATATTATAAAGGTAATTTAATATTTGTAATGCTTTCTATGTGCTATATATAAGTCCCGTAACATCCAAATGATAAACTATGAATACTCAATCATATAGCTTAAAGCAGCAAAGGAAACGCTGTAAAATGTCTTCTGAGAACTGTGAACTACAAGGTGAACTAGATTTCTAGTTCCACCGCCGCCCTCTCAGTAACCTCACCTGTCATCTCATTGAATCCAGGTGATAAGAAGCTCCTTTGGCTCCAGCCGAGGTTCTTCCAACCCCAACCCCCACAATCCCCATCACCGTGGACACAGCCATTCCCACAGTGACAGCCGACACAACCGCCGCGACAGCATCCAGGCCCCGGCGTCAATGGGGATCCACCTGCGGAGCTGCGGGGACCTGAGCTCCTCGTCCTCCCTGCGACGACTGGTCTCGCCTCATGCACCGCACGGCTCGTCTGGAGCACTCTACTCAGAATCTGCCCTGTGAAGGAGGAGGAGAAGACGGGGGGGGGGGGGGCTAGCTACAAGCAGACAAAACCAGTGTTTGATATCAAAGAATTGAGGCAGGAGAAAAACACCCCCTGTTTAATGACACAGTATAGGATGAGGGGGCGAGGGGCAGATTATTTAGCAGGTCAGCTGAAGACATTTGGCCCTCTGATTCTCTCTACCATCTCTGCAAATGGCCTTATTCAATGGTGCTCCATCGCACCCTCACTGAACACTGCAGAAGAGGTAGGTCTCCCAGCAGTAGCTGAAGGAGACCCCCAGATGCCTCTTGCTTAATACGGCTCTGCTCCATGTGGATATTAAAGATGATTAAAAACCCATCACCATCCCCCAAGAGCAATATAGCACGACTAAACCGTCTCCACCTTTGTACGCAGAAAATATCAAGACTATACTTCATGAAGGAAAAGCCTCTGTAAACTCTCTACCCCCCCAACAACCACATACAGTGGGTTGCTTATTATGGGCTGCAGTATGCAGCTGGCCCCTTTTGTACATTTCTACTTATCCAGAGATGCTCTCAGGTTAGGTTATCATGTCATCCCTCCTTAATTTGTCTTCCATCGGAACAAAAGAAATGTATCCTCGTGCACTACCCTATCCACACTTTGTTCCCCCGCTTCACAATGCAAGTACTGCAGAAAAAACACTTCACATGCGACTGGATG
This sequence comes from Gadus macrocephalus, assembly GCF_031168955.1. Taxonomy (NCBI): domain Eukaryota; kingdom Metazoa; phylum Chordata; class Actinopteri; order Gadiformes; family Gadidae; genus Gadus; species Gadus macrocephalus. Next base: position 6,452,406 of record NC_082387.1, on the reverse strand, counting down.
CTCAGCTGATTACTGTTTGCTACTTTTCCTTTTCTAATAATTTCACAATCTCCACAGGAATTCCAGACAAACCAGCCATCTGTTAAAACATTATGTGTGCTCATTCCACCACATTAGTAACAGGCAGTGAAACAGAATTTCCTTCCGGAAGGCTTCTGGATGCAATGTTTTTATTTAAATATATGCATGTTTTTTTGCCTTCAAAATGCAGGGAACGTGTGCATTGTTAACATCATGAGCAACTGCAACAATTAATTTTCCTCTGAATGTCTATCTGCATGTTTTGACAATTATTCTTACTTTCTCTGTCTTGCACCCAAAGTCTTTGATTATATCCAGAATAGCGTGGTGGTACAATTAAGTGAACTTAAGTGTCTGAGTTGAAGGAGCCTAAAGGAATTAATCTCATTTTGTGACAAAGGGGGTCAGGCAGCAGCTGCATCCATGGGTCAATTAAATACTGACCTTTTTGGACAAAGAAATATATATATATATATGTTTTTATATATATATATATATATATATATATATATATATATATATATATATATATATATATATATATATATATATATCAGTCTCTTGCAAAAAATGTACAAATGTAATTATTTAATAAGAGTTGAAGGAGAAAACATTGTATTTCCTTGAGACTGGTGACTGGTGGGTACTGAGTGGGGGGTGTCGACGGATGCTGGAAGTGAGGGCTGGGAAAATGTAATGTTTGTCGGGCCTCCAATGAAATGGTAATTAAGTATCTGGAGTAGCCTATACTATTTTCTTGACTCACATTGATTTTATATGAGTAAAGGGCACAATTTGAATACAGACACACGCAGACACGTATATGTATCTGACTGAAAATAAAATGACAAATCGTACAGTACACAAAGGCACACACGTACACACTTATTTAAGCACCAAGCTGTGTTTCGATCTCCTGTCTTGTGTAAGAAAGTATTATTTATTTGAAGAAATATAGTATATCTAAATGCCAGGCTTAACAGGATAGCAGTTATGGAATTATGAACCAATAAAATAAGTGTATTATATTAAACATATTCCAAATTTGAAATGCAGTTACTGTTTCAATGAAATAACTTTGAATTCAAGTTATGTACTTCAACATTATTCTGAAATAAATTAACGGATAAGGATCCTCAGGAGGACTAGATTTCATGAAAGCGTTATGTCTTCACAATTATCGCAAATAATTCCGCCCACTCTTCTCATCGATTGTGGTCGTGTACCTTCAAGCTCCTGCAGAACCAAGGTGTGGGCAGGTGCTTCCGAACGCAAGGGGACGAGGTTCTGCTTCTGATAGGTCCCCCGTTCTAATCTCCTCCTCCCTTTGAATCTCATTCGAGAACGGGGGAGCAAGCCCATCCTGGTTCGATCCCGTTGTCGAATGAAAACCTCCACCCGAGGCTTCGAGTCCACGCCCAGAAGACACACCACCTGCAATGCACGTCGGGAAATCCAGTCCACAGGATCTTTGATAAAATTCAAGTCGCCTGGTGTTAAACTACAATGCGCAAATCCCGGATTTGTGGACACACACATAAAAATAATATTACCAGTGAGGCCTATAAAATATTTACGTGTATTCATTGGGACATAAATTGCAATTTTCAGGAAAACGATAACCATGGTAAGGCACTTTATAAGAAACATTTTTAATTGTAACACTTTAAATCACTTTGAACTCATGGGTCAGTAGCGTCAGCTGCGAGCGGTCTGTCAGAGCAGCTCTGTTCGTGCCGCAGTAATAATAATATACAAATAATATTAATGATAGCATGTCCTTAACCTTTTCATAGCCCTTGTTGGCTGGACTCCATAGCTTGTATGTCATGTGACTTGAGAGGGACCTCATCGAGTCTTTTTTGACGGAGAAGGAGGACGCGAATTAAAAGAGTGGACGGCGTTCGGGTTTATAGTGGTTTACCGTCCAGCTAAATCTAGTACCGGGGATGATGAGACCCCTACTGGGCTTAATCCCGGGGAAGAGACCCCTCATGTGCTCAGTCCTCCGTGCCCTGAAGACGCTGAGGACCAGGCGACCCACTTTGCTGAAGTTCTCCCCAAACATGTGTCCTCCTCATCCATTATTCTCACGCTTCCAGGATAAAGGCACTAGTAACGGGACGCAGAGTAAGAAGGCGCTGCTGTCGGACCCCCAGCTCTTTGACACCCAGTTTGATGAGCTGGTGACAGAGCTTACTGAGAGGGACATCGCTGACCCCGCACTCACCGATGCACTCAACAGGTTAAGAGAGGTATGTGGTGGTCTAATAATATAGACCTGAAGAATAAGTCCCGCCTCCGAGGCTCTTGGTTCCATGTTTAAATGTCTATGGAAAATAACATGGGGGTTTTGAATGATCGTACGTGACAAACTCTGTAGGTGGCGAAGAAGTAAAAGCTGCTCAGGTTTTGAAAAGCACACTTTTTACATCTAGATGCCACTTGGGTTTTGGATTGTCGGGGCCGTTGAAGTAGTTTACTATTATTAATGCTAACCGGGAGCTAGTTCTGATCGGCGCAGACTTCATACGTCATACTTGTTAGGGAGGCGGGTGTTGCTCGCAACCATTCACAACCTAATATGATTGTCATTTCACGCTTGATTGGACGAGCAGCGTTGGCGCCACCTCCTCCGTAGGCGGGCTGTGGTGCCATTTCGGTGAAGACAAACTATGAAACATTGCCGTTGCTATGCAACCTTACTGGGAGAGTCGTGACGTCATAAGCGCAGATCCGCGTTAAAGGCACCCAGTGCAACTTTATGTAAACATTCAATGAAAAATAAACATTCAATTTCTAGTCTTTTTTACACGTAGTAAGTTTCAATAACTCCATACCATTACATATCGACATTCAAGGAGCAAAGATGAGACGTCGTTGTGTGGTGAGAACTGATAGAAAATCGTAAACAACAACAATCGCCGGTGGGGAGAAGCCATTTTTCCATTGACTGGAAGCCTGCTTTATTTATTGTAGGTTAAAAATAAGGAAAATGGCGGCATTGTTGTTGTTATCGATTTTCTATCAGTTCTCACCACACAACGACGTCTCATCTTTGCTGCTTGAATGTCGGTATGTAATGGTATGGAGTTATGGAAACTTACTACGCGTAAAAAAGACTAGAAATTGAATGTTTATTTTTAAGCCTCGAAAGTTGCACTGGGTGCCTTTAACATAATGATTCTTCATAATAGTTAACTACCGTACTTTAACGGCACCGAAAATCCAAAACCCAAGTGGAATCTAGATGGAAAAAGTGTGTAGTTGAAAACCTGAGCAGATTTTACTTCTTCACCACCTACACCTACGAGTTTGTCACGTACGATCATTCAAAACCCCCATGTTATTTTCCATTGACATTTAAACATGGAACCAAGAGCCTCGGAGGCGGGACTTATTCTTCAGAGGCCTATGGCCGTAATAAGGGTTTTAACCAAGTAACCACATGTCATGTGATACTCGTACCAGTTCCTGAGCATGATAAATTCATTTTGGGTTTCTCTGTATCTCTTAGGTTTTGCTGTACAATGCTCCAGGAGGAAAAAAGAACCGAGGGCTGTCTGTGATTGGTTCATTACGTGAGCTTGTCCCGCCCACTAAGCTGACCCAGGATGCAGTCCAGCGGGCGTTGCTGGTTGGCTGGTGCATTGAACTTGTATGTCCATGACTTTAGACATTCAGTAAGAGCTACATGAATGAAAAGTTCTGTGACTAAGTAGTAGGGTTTGTCTCTTAGCTTCAGGCTTTTTTCCTGGTGGCTGATGATATCATGGATGCCTCTGTGACACGGAGGGGACAGCCTTGCTGGTACAAGAAGGTGAGACACCACATGGGTCCGCCTCAAAGGCTAGACTTTAGAAATTCCTTCCAAGTTAAAAGTGAAACACTGATCTTTGCTGCTTTGGAGGTGAGTGTTAATATACTGCAATGTGTCCGCTGCAGGAGGGAGTAGGTCTGGAAGCCATCAATGACTCATTCCTCTTGGAAGCGGCCATCTACAGACTTCTGCGGAGACACTGCAGAGAGCAGCCCTACTATCTGCACCTGCTTGAGCTTTTCATGGAGGTAAGTGACCCTAGTTTGCCTAGAAGTCAAAGCAAGCACATAGAATCACATGTATGCATTATGTGTACACAGTATTTATATAATCTGTGCTCTAGACATCCTTCCAGACGGAGCTGGGCCAAGCTCTCGACCTCATGACGGCCCCCCCTGGTCAGATCAACCTCAGCAGGTTCACCATGGAGAGGTGAGAAGGGGGGAGTGGTGTTACATCACGGAGGTACAGTTAGTTAAATTCTCTCAGGAATTTCCATAATAATTTCTAAGACAATAAATGGGAAGAAATTTTATTTTAAATGTATTTTTAAAACTGATTGATTTGGTGGAAAAAAAGACTTCAGGACTTACAAGATGCCAGGACTGAACGTGATGGACTTCCTCTTTTCTTTCAGGTACAAGGCTATTGTAAAGTACAAGACCGCTTTTTACTCATTTTACCTCCCAGTGGCAGCAGCTATGTACATGGTGAGTGTATAGTGTGTTTATGGAGAAAACGACTAAAAGGTCTTGAGGATGTTAATAAAGTATTGAGGGCAGTCTATACCATTTTTTATGTATTTTCATCTGTAAAAATTACTTTAATCTTGGTTGCACTTGAGGGGCAGGATAGTATAGTGGCTATGGGGGTCAGGTCAGACTCCCTGCAGTTGGATTGGATCGCAGGGGTTAGGCAAGATGCCTAACCCCTACTCTAATAACATGTATCGGAAATGGCTCACTACCCTTTGGATGAATTTGTCTGCTAAATGATCTCTGAGCAAATATGTTAAGACGTACTGCCAATTTCAGTCTATATGACAGGTTTTTCATAGTGAATCTACCTTCTTTTTTTTCTTTGTATTTAATTTGACAGTTCACTAACTATGTTATTAAAACACTGATATGGTTGCTGTACAGGCTGGAATCAACAGTGAAGTGGAACACAATAACGCAAAGCACATCTTGTTAGAAATGGGAGAATTCTTTCAGATACAGGTATGTTTGTATTCTTTTCATATTTCTCTAAATGAATACTGTAGATGAAAGACTGTTACACATCGCTGTGTATTTCCCCTCTTGAAGGACGACTATCTGGACTGTTATGGCGACCCCGCTGTCACAGGGAAGATCGGCACAGACATCCAAGACAACAAGTGCAGCTGGTTAGTCGTTACCGCCCTCGGGGTCATGACCCCGGAGCAGAGGGCTGAGTTGGAGGTGAGAACCTAAACCTACCATCATGGCATAAAGGATGGCCCGATAGTGGTCTAGTGGTTAGGGTGTATGTCCCCCAGCTGAAAGATTCTGGGTTCAAACTCCAGAAAGTAATAATTTACTGTAGGTGTTTTGGATGAAACAGTTTGTTAAATGGATATATAGGAATAACTTTAAATCATCTACCATCTTTCACGACCCTCTTCCTTTTTTCCTGTAGGCTTGTTATGCACGCCACGACGAGGCAAGTGTGCAAAGGGTCAAGGCTCTGTACAGCACGCTGCAGATGGAAGATCTGTACCACCGTCATGAGGAGGACAGCTACCGACGGCTGCAGGAGCTCATTGCACGCCACGCACAGAATCTCCCACATTCAGTGTTCCTCAATTTTGCCAAGAAAATCTACAAAAGAAACAAATAATCTGAGAGAATTGGATCTTACATTTTTGTAAAAATTGTGTTTGATTGTAAATGTAAATAGCATGTTTCCTCTGACAGTTTTGGGTTTTTGTTCAGTAGGGCTGGTTTCAGTTTAGGGACCAATAATTAAGCAGCTTTTGGATCCAGAAAATAGAGTTGATCCTGGCATTTAATTTTGTAAAGGAAAGGACCCTGCATAAATACGAGAGACGTCAAGGCAGAGTTTCTTGTGTGTGTCCTTTCCGCTGCATATTTATTGACCTAATATACAGTGCACAGTATATAACTTCATCTCTTTACTCCAGAATCCCATGGATTTGTTAAGAAGCAAAGTCACGTGACTCTCTGTGATGGAATTTGCTGTGATATCAGCCATCCGATGCAGAGTACATTATGTCATAAACAAGGCTTCCATTTATGCCCAGAGTAACCAGGCTCATTTATCATTGAACAGCTTTACACGGGAAGGCAATACAATGAATAATTGTTGTTAAAAAATAATAAACAGCTCATCACGTGTTGAATGTACTTAGAAATAGTAGTCATGAAATTGATTTGTATCAGTATTTTTTTTTTTGTAAAACAGTCAGACCAAGCCCATTGAAATATATTCTTAAACCTCATTTATAAAGTCTCATTCACGGTCAACATTTATCGTTCACTGAGAATCGTTTATTCTTTAAAAATAAAATTGAATTATTTTTTAATAGGATTTTTTCAATTTATATTAGGCTACATGTGTGATCTTGATATATTTACGCTACTATTGTCATGTTCAGCCTAGAATTAATAAACAAAATAGACACCGCAAAATAAATGTAGATGAATACTTGCTGATCCTTTAAAAGGTTAATTACTAAGAGATCTGTGATAGGCCCACAAGGGGTGTGGTCTTGGGGGGGGGGAGGGGGACTTGGATGACGAGAGCCTCAGAGGTGGCCGCGAGAACAGAGATGCTGTGGGTCTGAACCTCGGTCGAAATATCTACACGTTCGGGATTGTAAGAGCTTTGTTTTCTGATGACTTCTTTCCTCTTTCAATACCCGAATGGAATCGTGAGTAGATGACATTTGTACCGTTTTACTTTCATCTCGAACGGTATTGTACAAAGCTCTGCCGAGTAGACTACACCTTATATGCCTTTCAAGTCAGCCAGCTAAAACATGCACTGCCATTTCCCCGGGTAAATCCTTCCTTAATAGCGTATTATTATTCATATCAACTTGAAATGTGATATTAATTTTGGGTGCACATCTATTTTGTGGCGGAGGTGGATGGGCCTAGATGGCAGGGCGATGCGGCTTAAGGTACTACCCCCCCCCCCCCCCCCCCGCCCCCAGTCTCCATCCTCCAGTCTCCAGTGCTAATTTCCGATCAATAATTGTACGACCAAATTGGCTGTGTTTGATGGTCCCAAATCAAAAGGCTGCTATGCTGTAGAGCTACCTTGTTCCATTGCTTGAGCCAGTTCATAATGGCCATTCCGACGAAATGGCCTATGTAATCAAGCATTATGTGATGTATAGTCTTCACTGATTTGAAGGGCACTGTGTGAGGGGATATACAAGCAATACGCCTCTGTAGCTATATGCTTGTCCAAAAGAGCCTTGGCGTTATGCGATGTGGTTGCTTGCTTTATTTCACGCTTCACTTATGTTGTGCATCTTGTCATTTTAGGTAGTGCTCTAACCCATCCGATAGCATTTCTCATAAGCTTGGCTCTCATATATATATATATATATATATATATATATATATATATATATATATATATCATTGACGCCATCGCTCAAAGAGGCAGAATAGCTACCCAAGATGATGGGTGATTAATAATAAAATGTCAACAATTTCCAAAGGGATGTCTTGACCTGACATTGTATTTAATTTATGTTTTATATTGTGAGCTGAGTATGACATTTCTTCTCTGAAATCTTTATGGTGATATATGTGGTTAACTATCTATCTACGTGGTAGCATGCATTGACAACATTTTATTCATAACAGACATTCATAAAACAATTTACTAGCAGCATGTTCAATATGTAGGCCTACTTTAGGTAGAAAGGGAACTAGATTGATATGGATTTGTTGATGAATAGATATGAATCTCATCCCAAAGGGCATTTTAAAATATTTGTATAACCTCTGTATTTATTGAACACAAACAAATGATTCAGCCAATTATGTGTATTCTTTAAATAAATATAAAATATATGGTATTTGAAGTATATGCAAAATGCATTGCCATAAACATTTTCGATAGCTCATATTTCTAATACTTAAAAAACACTTGTATTGTGAGTGTGTGTGAGCATTGTTTTTTCATTGTCATTTAAAAGTGAAAATTATTACTTCCAGCATTCTTATTTCTCCCACAACTGGGACACAGCTCATGCTGAAACAGAAAAGCCAAGAGCAGCGTTAACGGCCCATCTATAATGAGCCATAATGAACAGCCCTGATCAGTTAAACTTCTTTTTAAAGGCGATACGTGTGTTGAACAACAAGAATGTCCCTGTTGAGCACTGGGGCCAAGCTCCTCGTTCCTATTGACTGTATGTCTGCTCTGATGTTTCAGGGGCTTAGGACTAAGGCCATGATGTGAGCGTCGTGGCCAGTCACCGTTCGGATCTCTCCAGCCAGCTTTAGAAGCCCTGTTTCTATAGCAACAAAATAATTGATCAGCACAAAAAAAGATTCCACAATGCAATCCTCTGCCCGTCCCTCCCAGCCGCCAAGGCCTCGGCGCCTTGAGGCAAGCAGGCGGACTAATACTGCAGCAGAGCCAAAGTCCCATGGCCCTGGTTTCCGGAGGGAGGATAAAAACATGAACACAATCACCAATTCTTCCCCGCGACGCCCCACAAAAGCCTCTTCAGAAAACACCAGAGTCCGGGCGGGCGTGCAGCCCCGCACGCCGGTCACCCAGGCCAGGATGGGCCTGAAGAAACAGGGTGTCGCGGCTTCCAATCCAGCTAAACCCAAATTGAAAGGTGCATGTGCACCAGCGGCGGCGAAAGTTGCACCTCCAGCACCTCCTCCTCCCGCTCCCCCCTCTCCTCTCCTTCCCCTCGATCCTAATTGCAATGAGCCCAGCCTGCCATGCCTGTGTTGCGATGGCCGCTCTCCGCAGGACAACAACAGCATGTTCAACCACAACCACAACAACAACAACGCCATCTCTCTTAGACATCAAATGCGACTTCAGCCACCTCCACCCCCATTGGCACTGAGGCAAGAAGGGAAAGGGGCCCAGGCTAGCCCCTCAAAGGCCCTGCCACAGCCCATAGCTGCATCCTGTGCTGCTGCTGCTACTGCTGCTGCTATAGAGCATGAGGGTAAAAATGCAGAAAAAAGTGTTGAATTGGACAACAAGAACAATGCAAAGCCACACGAAGAGGAAGACGAGGACGACAGCAGTGGGGATATTGATTTGGATGTTGATCAGGGTGATGATGACGATGATGAAGATGATGATGACACACTAGTCCCCTCGTGCTGTGACTGCCCCCCCTCCCTGCTAGACCTGTCTCTCTCTACGTCCTCCTCCTCATCCTCCACCTCCATCAGCTCCTGCTCTGACCTGGAGTCCGACTGTGCGGATCTCTCCACCTCTCTCTGCTCGTCTCATGGCCAAGATGATCTGGGCACCCCTGAAGAACTGCCCCTTCCTCCAGCTCCTGAACGCCCCCCCCCTGCCCTCTCTGCTCCATCTCTTCCCCTCAACCGCAATATCTCCCCCCTAGCATGCCGCTCTCCTCTGGATGCCTGCTCCCCTGATGAAGGCTATCCCTCTGCCCCAGCATCCCCCTCCTCTGACTACCTGGGAGCCAAGAGTTACACGGGGCATGGACATTTGGATTCAGAGGTCACCAAGCTAGGTCTGTTGGACTTCTTGGAATCGGTAGGGGAGTTTGGAAAGATGGAGCGCTTCAGTCAGGTGATCCAGGCGGCTCATTGGGATCTGGAGGGGGAGCAGCATTGGGACGTCCTGAGAGATCGGCTGGACCACCTCGATCACCTGGAGAAGGTCAACCGGGAGGTCAAGCTAGCCTACATCGCCAGGCTGCATGAGAAAGATCTCGATTTAGCAGATTTCGAAGAGCAGGACTTCTCCGATGTTTTGGACGAAATGGGGAACATCGATATGTCGTGGAAGTTGTATAAAGGACGTGGAGGAACACTGGCAGAGTCTCAGGAGTTTTCTGATGCTGGCGTGGACCTCACTGCGCCGTCTGATTGTGATGAATCTGTGGTTTCGGATTCCCTCACTCCTTCCCCCGTCAATCCGCCCCCAAGACCCCCCAAACCCCCTGCTCGCCACGCCAGCGTGAACTCTGACCTCCACACTTACATAAACATAAGCAGGGAGACCACCTCCATCGCTGTCTCCACTTGCCCCACGCCAACTTTCTCCACCTTCTCCCCAAACTCGTCCCCCACCTTCTCCACTTTCCGGTGCGAAAAAGCCCTTCCACCATCTCCGCCATCCATCCCTCCTCTCCCTGCCTCCCAGCCCCTTCCATACCTGACCCTCTACACGGCTCCACTACCCCCTCTGTTGCCCACCCCGACTCCTCCTATCCCTCCCCCTCGGAGGCGCCACCTGGCCAGGAAGGAAGCTCAGCGGCTGGCTAATCTGCAGGCCCTGCAAGAGAAGACCCCGCTGTCTCTGCCCCCTCCCACCACACGCCCTCCTCCTCTGCCTCCCCCGCCGACCATCTCAGTCTCCTGCTCATCGGCGTCCTGCTCTCCCCCTGAAATACCACAACCACCCCCTCTTCCCCCTCCGCCCTCCTTCCATGCATTAGATGTGGAGATTCGGAAGCTGTTGATGCTGGCAGGGCTAACCCAGGCCGAGCTCCTTAAACTCAGCCCAGAGCTTGGTGACTGTGTGGGAGAGTTAGAGGAGGAGGGGGACGGCCACACCATTTCTCTGAGGTCTAACGAGGCCAAAGAAATACGGCAGTTCAAAGGTGTAGAATGCAATGTGGCCGTCATCAGAGATGCCTGGAGCAACAAAGAGGAGCTGGATGCAGTAAAAAGGATAGAAGTCAGGGAAGGAAAGAAGGACGATGGGAGCCACGACACACTGAGAACCACCTCGTTCACAGAGATGGCCAGAAGAAGGAAGAGAACCACTGGGCTCATGTCTGAAGCATACTACAGCACCGAAACGTTCAACTTCTCCCCTCCCCTTTCAGATTCTCCTCCCCCTCCGCCTCCCCGGCCCCTCCCCCCTGTGCCTCCATCCCTGCCCCCCTCCAAAGCTTGTACCCTTTCAGCCAATTCTGCACGGCCCGAGAGATTTGATTGGCTCATCGCATTCACACCTGATAAGGAAGCCCAACTGCTGCCTCAACCCCTGGAGATGGCAAATGCTGAGGTGGACACACCAAAGAAGCTGACGTATTCCTCAGGGTCATCTACCGTGTTGGGCCCAAAGGTCACAACCTTTAAGGAGCTACGCTTTCGCAGCCGCAACAACTGCCTTCAAACCAAGATGATCACTGACCCAGAGCCGGACCCGACCATCATCACCCCCGACCCAGACATCCTCTACAACCTCAAGTGGAGACGGGAGAAGAAGGACGTGCACGGGGACGACCACCAGTGGGAGTACACCTCCCAGGCCCAGGCCTTTTTCATGCAGCCCCCGCCGGCGCTCACATCCATGGACGCACTGAAGGAGATGCTGCAGAGGGCCGATGAGGAGGGCAGGCAAGCGGAGCTCTGCGCCACGCAGAAGATGGGCTGCTCGGCGAGCGACGGCAACCTGTGGACCAGCGGCGAGGATCGGGAGAAGCAGAGGGAGGGGCTGAGGGGTGCGGAGAAGAGCGCCAAGGAGCCGGAGACCGAGGTGGAGGTGAGGGGAAGAGCTGACGGAGGGAGGACTTTGGAATCCAGAACTGCACGTGAGTGTGATTATTATCATTTGGTCAGAAGATAACGATGTGAGAGTGTGCGTACAAAGGTGGTGTCGTGGTCGTGGTTGAACGTGTCAGTAGTTTTAATGCAAAGCGTTCTATTTTGATCCAATCACAATGTTGAAATGATGGGGAATAATAACAATAATAATAATAATAATAATAAAATGAGACATCAGAATATTTATCCAACGCGAGTGTATGTAGGGACTGCCCAGGGTAGCCAGTCCCTACTGCCTGTGTCTGAACAGGGAGAATATTCCAACAAGGAGATTCATCGAAGTAACTTAAGACTGCAATAAGTGCAGTCTGGACCGCGGATCAAATCTAAGCTGGGCAGATGATGGAGATGAACAGATGGAGAGTGAGGGGGAGAGAGGACCTAACAGCTCTCTCTCTCTCTCTCTCTCTCTCTCTCTCTCTCTCTCTCTCTCTCTCTCTCTCTCTCTCTCTCTCTCTCTCTCTCTCTCTCTCTCTCTCTCTCTCTCTCTCTCTCTCTCTCTCTGAGATGGCAAGGCATTGTGAGGAGAAGGCGGAGGTTCTTGTTGTTGGAATGTGATGTCATCTCTGCCTTATTCAATTATTCATCCTCTCGTCAAAAATCGTGCGAAGGGAAAGTAGTGCCCACTATGGGAGTCCGAGCCATATCATATTCTGATCGATCACTTCCTCCCTCTTTCCTTGTCTCTACCTCAAGCTGTTCTGCCCCATCGTCTCCTCCTCTCCTATCTGTTCAGTCGCACATTACCTCCAGTATATTTCTTATTTATATAGCACAGTGAGTCACCATTACATTTTTCTACTGCTGTTTCCCTCTTTCCTTAGTTTCTCTTGGTAGCCCACTCTCCCTTTATTCTCAAAATGGGGAGAAGCCAGAAAATGGGTCTGTTTTGATTTAAAAAAGACATATAAACGTTCTGATTCTGAAATTGCATTTCCCAATTAAACTTAACTTAACTGAAAAAAGTAAGAAAATAATATAAAATGTTAAAATCTCTCTTATGATATTCATCCCGCTCTCAATTTTACCTCCGCCTTTGCTACAATGAAGGTAACCATTGAGTAACTTGTGCTCAAAAAAGGTGTGTGGCCCTTTAAGAACACGAAGGGTGGGTCCTTGTGTGTGTACCAATTACTGAGCGCGCTGTTGCAGCAGCAACAGGAAGTATCATGTGTTAGTTTCACTAAACTGACAGTGGAACTCTTTCAAGGTATGGTTGCCCTCTAGCCTGTTTTTCTTCCAATAGACTAGGGTTCACAGGTGACCCACTGTAATTGAGTTTGTATTTCCAGCCTCAGAACAAAGATAGACCCAGTGACTAAGCAGAAAGAACAGACCACTGCTCTCTACCCACTGACTCAGCAGTATAGACAGAGGGAGGGAGAGGAGGGAGCAAGGGGGGGTTTGGTGGGGAGAGAGGAAGAGGAAAGCTACACACAGAGTAAAGGAAATAGGTTTATCACCCGGACGTTGATGTTATCCACTGCTCACTGATGCTATCCAGGCAGAAAATGTACTGCAGAAAGATCATAGCTGTGACTTTCATTCATCTCCATTGAATTTCATGCCCTGTGTGCGCATCAATATGCATTCAGAAACCACACGGCTTGAAATGTTGTTAAAGGAGTGTGGAACAATATGGAAATGTCTGATTTTGTTGTCTCCACGATTGTGAAAGTTATTGTTCTTGTTCATGTTTTCAAATCAAAGCAAAACTTAATTGAACGAAACCTGAATGGTGGACATTCAGAGGAAATATGTGCAGTAATCTGAAATTGATAATCAGCAGAAATCAATGGACATCCCAGTTTCATCCTCCTTTAAACATGACATTACTGCATGACGTGAAACGAAGACTGTTGTTTTATTGGAAGGTGTCCATGGATCTCCTCTGTGGACTAACATTCTCTCCATCTCTGTCTCCTTCCTGTCCATCTGCCACCCTCCACCTCTTCCATTCCACCCGGGTGTTTCCAACGGTTGTCTCTGACTCTCCTGTCCCTCATATGACCATGCTTGTACACCCTTACCCCCGTCCCCCCGTCCCCATACCCGAACCCGTCCCCTTCTGCCTGCCTGTTACCTCTGACCACCAGTGTCCTCACCCCCACTGTCCCTTGCCCAGACCCGCAACTATCCCCCGGCTTCCCCCTACTTCCTCCATGCTTCTGAACCGCCCTACCGTCCCGGCTACTACAACCCCCAGCCCAACACTAACCCCCAGCACAACACCGCTCCCCAGTCCAACACCGACACCTGGTCCAAGACTGCCCCCACGCCTAACACCGACCCCCGGCCTAACACCGACCCCCGACCCCACAGCCACGCCGGCAGCGCTGGCCGCAGCACACCCCGTTATCACCACGCCACAGACGCGGAGCGCCTGAGTGACCCCTGTGTCTCCTCTAAACGGGGGCCCGTCGTTGTAGTCGACCGCGGTGCAACCCACGTGAGCGAGGCCGGGCCTCGCCATGCAGAGTCGGCGCGTCGCCGTGCCGACGATTCACATATCAATAGGGAGCTGACGCAGGACGACGCTGAGTCGGACCCCGTCAGTCACTTTGACTCGCTGTACTGTAATGAGTCAGAGAAGCGGGGCGGCTCGCCCCCTGACCGTGGCGTTGTGTGCCTCGGCGGCGTGGAGGCGGCCGGCTGCTCCACGCCGTATAAGAACCTGGACGTCATGTTGACGTACTCCAGCACGCCAACGGCAGCCAGCGGGCCCCTGTGCCCCGGCAGCTCGGCCAAACACAGACCTTCACACGGCTCCTCCTCGGACGGCAGCAGACACGCAGCAAGGGCCTCAAAGGAGCTCCCTCCGCTCCCCGGCCTCTACCTGTACCACCCTAAGAGCTGCCCTCTGCACAGGGGGGCCCCGCCGCGCCTGTCCCCCATCGGAGCCATCTCCCCTCCCCGTCGCCCTGGAGCTCTGCCTCCGGGGCTGGATGCCTCAGGCCTCAGCTCCCCGCTCTGTCCCCACTCGCACACCCTGCCTGCCCTCGCCGCTCCCCTCTACTACCCTTACCTGTACCCTCCGATACCGCCCCGCACAGCCACCCCGCCCCCCCGCGCTCCCCCGCCCAGCACAGCCCCTCCCCGCCCCCCTAAACGCCAACAGGCTCCCCCGAAGCCAAGAGCGTCCAGTAAGATTTCTTTCTCTCTTCTCTCTTCTTGGTTTCTTCTCTTTGCCATATGTCTTGCGCATCGTCTGTCTGACATCCTGCGTGCATGGCTGTCTGTCCATCTTGGGGATTTTTCTCTGTGTGTGTGTCTCTACTCTGAAAAGAAGCCCTTATGCTTTTCCCCTCTTGTATTTCCCTGGGGGTTTGCAGATTTGAAAGAATGGGGTAAGTACAGCCATGTTGTCCGTCAAAAGCCAATTCCCTGCTGGTCACATGATACTTTGTGGAAGCCTTTTCAAATCTGCAAACTGTCCTGGGAAGGGAAAAGCAGCAGCTGTTGCTAACAGAGAGCTTCTGGATTGTTCCTTATTGTTGATCACTTTTGAATGTCTTCCTTTAGTCTGTCCATTCTTCATCTATGTTTCCATATAATTTCCATTGTCATGTGTTCTTGCATGGTGTACCTAAATGGACTCATTTCACGCCAACCCCAGCAGGCTTATTGAAGCAGATTTTTATGATCATGTTAATTCAAAATCATGTTAACTGAAATGGAATCCTTCTACAAAAGCATTTTCTAATCTCCTCCATGATTAACTAACGCACTGTTCATTTCTGTTTTATGTTATTCCTTTATATAACTTTAACATATTTCTTCACAATATTCATAGAAGCATATAAATTATTTCTGCCCTTTTTGTGTGTTTTAAGTATATACCTTTTTATTTACTTTATGTTGCATCCAGTATAATGTTCCCCTAAACCTGCACTGGTGTGTGCGTGTGTGCGTGGATAACTGAACAACTGGCATTGTGTTCACTTAGATGCATCGTACGCTGTCAGAATGTGTTTTGAGATTAGTGCATGACTAACAGTAAACTCAATCAAGGGTCTAGAATCTCCTCTAGACCACTTCTAAACGTCAGCTCTACAGATGCAGATTCAGCCTGTGCTGAGAGGCGATGCAATGCTATATTATTTTCCCGGATTTGCTCATGTTTTACT
Organism: Gadus macrocephalus; assembly: GCF_031168955.1. Classification (NCBI taxonomy): domain Eukaryota; kingdom Metazoa; phylum Chordata; class Actinopteri; order Gadiformes; family Gadidae; genus Gadus; species Gadus macrocephalus. The sequence continues at coordinate 6,436,651 of NC_082387.1, read as the reverse complement.
GACCTGAATTGTACCATCTGCTACTACCTGGCTTCGCCAATGCATCTCATGGCTTAACTTGCATTACTTTTATTAATGCTACTAACATGTATGTCTTCAGTGCTGTTGACTCTGTGGTAACACCCTGGTTACTCTCCATGGCAGCGGTCCACAGTGTCTCCTTCGCTGGCTCTACCCAGAGTGACTGCTCCTCTTGGATGGGGGAAGATGTCAAGATCCCGGTGAGAGGTTTTGGCCTTCCTTCCGTCTTACTGCAGGAGAAGAAAGGTACGTCTGTGAGATCGGGTGTCCCCGTTTAGTGGGCCCTTGTTCTTCTGGTTTGCCAGCTGGGTTGTCTAACTGAAGGCTGCGTTGCTGTGCTCCTCAGCTCTTGTCAGTGCGGTGAGCGTGGCAGTGGAAGCCATCTTGGCCCAGTTCAGCTCCTCTAGGACTGTGGTTCAGAAGGTGAGACTAACCCTTCTGTAACTAAGTTTAGATTAATTTCAGCAATAGATTTTTATTCCGATCACTATTATAACTAATCTTTGGTACTGTGTATTCTGATTTTTATATTTAATTGTTTAAATGTTCTTTCTTCTGCTTGTTCTGCATCTTTATATACACTTCTGGTCTCAGTCTCTTGCAAATAGCACAGTATTCAACTCTCCTTAGAGAACCTTGTAGAACACTAGGTTCTCTTGTGTACTTACTTTAGGTTCCTGTTAACCCATTGTCCTTCCTCCTCCTCATCCCTATTGTGTCCTATACACTACCTTTCTTTCTCTCGTGAATCCCCACACCCTCCCCATCTCTCCTCTCTCACTTCCCATCTGTCCACTCCGGCTCTGTGCTCCTCCTCCTCCTCCTCCTCCTCCTCCTCCTCCTCCTCCTCCTCCAGGCTCTCTCGGGAGACAGCAGTGTCAACCCAACCCTCGGCCGTCTGGTGCTGCAGTGCCTCTGCCCGGCCTTGCACGGCCTTCTGTTGGATGGCCTCAAGCCCCATCAATGTGATGTGATTGCAGGCAGGAGGCCAAACTCAGCCTGGGGATTGGTCCAGGCCTCAACAAAGCCAGGTAGTGAAAGCCTTTCTTCCTCGGGAAATTACAACACATTTCCTCTTCCTTCGCTGTCTCGTGTCTCTTTCCCACGGTGTCACTCAATGCGTGTTGGTTTCCAAGGTAAATGAACGCAGGACAAACTGGATATTGATTGGGGCTGAAGAGCCGAAAACGGCCTGTTATTTTCTCTTTGTAATCCGCTTAGCTTCTTTCTCTCCCCTCCTCCCTGTGTCCCATAGGCCCCAACACCCAGACCGTGTTCAACCTCCAGGTCAGAGTCGGAGAGCTTCCCCAGCTGAAACAGAGCAAACAGCGATTCAACGCCTTCCTCTTCGGCCTGCTGAAGTACGTCCCACAGATTGTTTCTGTTTGACGTGTGTAGTCCAGTTGATATCTAGTTCAGTACTCATACGCAGTCTTCTCCTGGTCTCTTCAATCCTCTCCTTCTGTCTTTCAGTACCAAGCTTCTTGATTTCTGGCTGTCTCACCTCCAGTCTTGCAATGGTACGTACTCCTCTCGCTCCTCTCCCCCACATATGGTTCCTTAGATGTTCCAGTAAGTTAAACAGGACCTATTTGCTCTTCCCAGATGTGCTGGAGACGTTCTACCAGCCCTCCTCCTTCATGCGGCTGTCCTCCATGGCGGGCCAGACGCTGTACGAAGAGCTGCTCCTGCTGCTGCAGCCGCTCAGCCTCCTGACCTTCAACCTCGACCTTCTCTTCCAGCATCACCACTTGGAGCCGGCCAACCACAGCCCTCAGCTCTCCAGCCTGCCCGCTCAGGATGCGGGGGGCTTCAGGCTCTCCCCCCAGGGGCTCCTGTCCAAGGGGGACCGGGCCAGCAGCAGCTCCAGCAGCAGCAATCATCTTGAGAGCTTGTCCAAGCTTGACTTGGGAGGTTCGGAGCACAAGGAAGCCACTAGTGAAACCAGCTCCTCATCCGTGGCCAGTTCAGATGATCAAGGAACAGGGATGCCCCCCCATAGGGAGGCGCCGCCCTTGAAGAATCCAGTGAGTGTCAAGCGCACCAGCCCCCAGCTCCTGTGGGTGCAGGAGAAGGAGATCAGAGATCTGCCCCCGCCTGCCATCGACGACGGCAGCCTCACTCAGCAGGCCGGACAGGTACACCGCAGAGCTGCTCGGAGCCTGCAGACCTCAGGGTTTACCTCGAGCTGCAGTAACGTGTCCCCTTCGCACGCAGGTGATCCAGGACAGCTGGGAGGCGGTCATGCGCCTGGGAGGGCGCCTGAGTCGCAACCTGTCTGAGATGAGTCTCCCCGCGGGCCAGATCCAGGGGAAGGAAGGCACAGAGCTCTACTCCCAGACAGGAAGTGACTTCCCTCGGGTGGACAGCACTAACAATGTCCCCTGGGGGCTGGGCCGTCTTTTCGGAGCCACCAAAGGTGCCGGGAGGAGCCCCGTGGGTCCCCCGACACACACCAGGTAGATCAAGCCAGGTCTCTACCTCGTACCTGCAAAAATGCTTTGCTAGGCTGCGTGGGATTTAGTGGATTTGTTTTTAAATTATAAAATGGTGTAGTGGAGAACCTTATGAGAGGGACTCATAAGGGGCACCACGACCCTAATGACGAGTTCATAAGGGTCGGGGAGCCCCCTTTAGCCACTACACATACTCTAGAAATGTTTCGCTTAATTGCCAAAGCATAGTATTAACATTGCTAGTGTTTATCCTGTTGTGGTTTTTTAAGGTGCATGGAAAAAAGCTTCCACCAAACAGTTGTACTGTATATTAATAGAGCTTATGTATGGTTGTACTGTATATTAATGAGCTTATGTATGGTTGTAATGGTTGTACTTTATCTTAATAGAGCTTACTGTAATGGTTGTAGTGTATATCAATGGAACTTATTGTAATGGTTGTACTGTATATTAATGGAGCTTATTGTAATGGTTGTACTGTATAGTAATAGAGTTTTATCTTTGATGGTCTCTCTGCAGGCGTCCCTCACAGTGGTTGGGCCCCGGGGTCACTGCACTGACACGCATGGTGAGCAGCAGTTCCCTGCCAACACTGAAGAGGGCGCCGGAGCCTCAGACGGAGAGAGAACCAGAGAAGGCCAAAGAGGTGGAGACACAGAACATAGAGGAGAAACCCCGGCCACTCAGGTAAAAAAAGACGCTAGGAGAAGGAATGGCTTCGTTTTTAAGTAAAGTATCGAGTCTTCTGTGGTTGCTGAGATCATTGTGTGAAACATGAGGCTCTGATCCCCCTCAGGTCAGTGCGAACGCTGTGCGACCACTCCGGGACGGGGTCCGAGCTCAGCTTCCAGAAGGGGGAGGAGCTGGTGGTGCTGGAGGGCGTGGACCAGGACTGGATTCGCTGTCGTCAGGGAGAACAAGAGGGGCTGGTACCGATTGGCTACACCTCACTTATAATGTGACTCCAGCCACATAATCACTACTGTCAGTCACCTCAAAATCTACAAAAACAAATGCAAAAAAAAATATTTTAGGGGGAAGTATAGCCGGGAGATGATGATGATAATGATGCGCTACTACTCTGGAGGAGAAAAATTCACGCTGGGTTTTTAATGTGATGCTGGTGTTCTCCATCTTCACCACCATCTGTTCCGTGTTTTTTTGCATCTGGAGCAAACTCTGCTCTCTGTCCCCGCCTGAATGGATAGCAGATGGTCTGAAGTAATGACTCAAGAGGAAAGCAGCGTCCCTGTCTGAGAGCGAGTCGCTCTCTCTCCCCAGTTTGGGTGGCGTGTCCCTTTTTAAATGTGTAGACTCCCCTTGTCAGCCACCCATCTGAAAATGAGTGATGTGCACAGACAAAGTGCGCTTTGGGCAAATCCAATTACTTTCAGATGGGTAACTCACTTCTCAATGGGGTTGAAGTTTGATTGTGCGGTAGCAAGTTTAATTTGGATGTGCAGGGGGAGAGGAGGGTTTGGGGGCGGGCGAGGGGTCCCTGTTGAGTGACAGTAGTGATGTAGTGAACCAGTAGTTGTGTTGTGTGATCTGACGACCCCCTCACCCCATCCACCGCTCACACCGGCTCCTGTGTGTCGTGACATCGTCCTGCTGATATATTTTACTATTTAAAAAATATATATAAAATGTATACACACACAAGATATAAATATATATAGAGAAATAATTATAAGGGGGAGAAAAAGAGATTGATCACATCGACCTTGAAAAAAAGATAGAGGAACAATATTCACGAGTCGAGGATAAATAAATGTTCTGATCTACTGTTTACATCGTCCAAAATGGAAAAAAAAATGCAGCCACTCTCTCGGTGGCCGTCATACATGCAAGGAAAATATGAAATGTTTGTGTGTGTGTGTCTATGAGTATGAAATCCAGCAAATCCTGCTTTTGTTTGTTGCAATGGTGCAATCCCATATACACGTAGACTTGTAAAACTTAGGCTCATACCTTTATAAAGCACTTTGCATTGTATCGTGCTACGAATGCTTTGACTGACTGCAACACATGCAAGGAACTATCTTAGCCCATACATGCGTATATAATCACAGAATACTGAGTACTGTCGGATGCCAATATGCTGTAACCTCTGTAGCTGTTCTCGAAGCTCAGTCATTTCTACTCTCTCCTAAACCCCGGCCGCCAGACTGAATTAGGCTTTGATTTAACATGGCAACTTTAATTTGGTCTTCTAACTGAAATGGATGCAGTGCGTGTGACTGGATGCTACTGTAAAGCCTAACTGTATGATGGCTGGTCTTCTCCTAGTGTGCATCGGTCATATTTACCTCTACTGACCATGAGTGGTCATCCTGATAATTTATATTAATGATAGTGGTAGTAGAAGTGGTAACACGTGCAAGTGATTCAATGTTCTATTTGGAATGTTAATTATAAGCAGTATTTTAATTTGTTAGTTCGTAGATTTGCTAGCTGTCATTCCTCTTTTTTTTTTTTTATGCCCTGGTCTTCATTCAATCTGGACATAGTTCATATTTGAAGCCTGGTGTTAAAAGATATTAGGACTCAAAGTCTAACTTAATTCACAAAAAAGACAAAATGCCTACAATTGATGCCATGACTCTGACATAAACAAAACATTACAGTTGCCTGACGAGATTCATGCTCAAGAACAGCTTATTGGGCCCTTAAACATCAGTCCCTGATGGTTTTCCAATGTTCTTATGCCAATGCCATGTAGCATGAGATTATTGTCATTACAGCAACAGTCTGGGGAAATAGTATAAGTAGCATTAGTTTAAAATGAAGTGCAAAAGACTTAAAGTACTTGGTGAAACACAGCAAGCTTGCATTACTGTTGCCATTATGTTGAATCCAAGATTCATGCATAATTCATCTATAAGTCATCTACGATTACAAATGTTTTACACATCTTAGTTGTGTTGTAATTAAAAACTTTCTTTTTTTGGTTCAAAGTGTAAATTCCAAATGTAAGTTTATATCCAGAATTTATTTGTTAGAAAATCGTTAATTTATTGGATGTGCAATATATTGGTATTGAGGTTTCCTGAATGATAAAACTAGAGCTGTCACCTTCTTTGTTTCTCTAACTATCTCTCTGGTGTGTGTGTGTGTGTGTGTGTGTGTGTGTGTGTGTGTGTGTGTGTGTGTGTGTGTGTGTGTGTGTGTGTGTGTGTGTGTGTGTGTGTGTGTGTGTGTGTGTGTGTGTGTGTGGAGAGATGTGCGCAGAGGAGAGTGACTCCATTGTGTATTCACATCTGCGCTTTCACTGGTGTTTGTTGTGTGGAGATGTGTGTGGCAGTGGTTATTGTGTTTCTCTTAGTTCTCTGCTCCTAGTCTCTCTCTCTCCCCATGGTGTCTTGTAGCCTGCCCTTTAGTCCTACCCTGTATCCTACTGTTGTGTATATTACAGTGCCCATATAGTATCAATCACTGTCCAGCTTCTGCATGTGCTTGTTTGTAAATACACTAAATAAATTAACGAAAACCAAACGAACACTCGTCTGTTTGACTTGTTTTTTGCCTCTCTCTCTACTATTCAGTCATTCAGCATATCGTTAAATCCTGAGCAACCTCACTGGAATCCCTTTTAGTTTTCCTTTAGTGCTCTGCAGTCCAGGCAGCGCACTAGATGAGCTGCGTCCTCATTCGTAGATTCACTTGTCTTTTTTTGTAATAAGAAATAAGGAAGAAAAAGCTGAGCAGGTCTATTGGAATGAATGCACTTAGTTTGAATAACGGCCGCTTGAATGGACATGAAGCTGCCAAGCTCGGACTTGGCAGAGGTCAAGCTGGGAAAAACAACAACTGAATTGAGTTTTATTCCACTACATGTCCCATGTCCTCCTCTGAAAACGAAATACGTGTAATGTGTCTGGTTTGAAGTCCAGCCAGAGCCTCCCAGGGTGTCCGAGGATACTGCAGAGAGGAGAGTGGCGTCAGCCAATCAGGGAGAAGCGGCCCCTCCCCCACCACACATCTTGTACTGGTGTTCTTTTGATAACCTCTATTGTGGGTCATTATGGAGGACAACAAGGCGATCACGCGCTCTCGCCTCACGCCACTAGATAGCACTGTTAGCGTGAGCTAATTATTTTTCTTCACTGCGGCAGTTTCCTCCATGGAGAAATCATAAATACGTCCACCGTCTCCATGGCGGCACGACCGCACCGAGGCCATGCTTCGGATTTTTAAAAAAACGTTTTCCCGTATTTAGGAGCCGAAGTAGATTTTTTTTTTTTATTGTGGATATAGAGGCAAAAAGGTTAGACAGACATTCAATGGCATTGAGTGATGATATCAATAATTTCCTTTTTGTTTTTCAGATGCACATTATCATAGGGAAGAGGCAAAGGCTACATTTCATGCAAACTATATAAATAACTCTGTATTGTGTGTACCTTTGCTATAAAGTTAATCATCCACTGGCAATAGTGTAGTGCTTTTTGTTAGAAAGGGACAATGGGAAATATACATGTAAACAGTCAAAGAAATTGCACTTTCTTGGCTTGTTATTTGGAAGCCACAGTATAATTAAGTGTAGACTTAAAAGACTGTCGTTGACAAAAGGTAACCAATTCATTAACAATTGATTGTCTGACCCACAAAAAATAAAATTATCTGAAATAAAAATAACGAAACAAATTATGTATTCTATAAAAAGATTCATATACAATCATTGTCAATTTAAAAGAGAAATGTCTGATACTATATCAGTCAGTAATTTTTAAAAACGTCTTAAGTCAAACAAAAGTTGTTTAGTAACAACTAATCCGGAGAGTACTAATATATAATTCATAATACTAATCGTACATACCACTGTGGATAGGTAGGTAGTAAACTATATGTATTGTAAAACATTTACTTGTAATAAGACACTTAGATATATATCTATACTAGGTGTATCTTCCTTTTTTTTCTATGATAACATTGGCAAACTATCTGTACAGAAAACTGACCTTGCATTTGCAAAATAATAAAATATAAAAAAAAGTAAAATACAAAACAAAGGTGTTACATAGTCAATAGTTACCACAGGGAATATTGCTTTTAAACACTGCATCAATTTGCGTAGATATTAATCGTACAACATGGCACTTACAGAGCATTCTGGGTACATTCCTCTATTTATTTTTTTTCTTTCCCTTTAAAACATTTTGATTGTCTGTGGTCCGTGTAGAGCAAAGAGCAAAACATTCTCCAAGGCAGTCCGAAGTAAACAGAAACACATTACACCCCCTCCCCCCACTAGAACAATACTAAGTATAGTCAACAACAAGCACTTTCTAACCATTAATATGCAGAGTACATTTCCTTACTAGACATTTGCTATTTTTAAAATATAACCTCTGAGAACCTCGTTACAAACTCTATTGCAGCATTGCCAAAATTCCTTCCCGTACGAGCACCCCCACTCCCACCCCTTTGTAACGGATAACAGACCTGGTAGGGTGGGGGTGGGGCACTGAGGAGGACCAAAGCACTGTCTAAATAGTTAAAAATGTCTCCCTTCTCTCGTCTCTGCTTACCCTCACCTGCGCAGTGATCTGGGCCAAAGACATTAAGCACAGAACACAGAGGAAACTAGTCTGAACCGCTAGGGAGAATACTCTCTTTATCCTGAACTGAAGCATGGCATTCAGACGACTGACCAATGTCTCCACGACTTTGATTAAGGTGCCAAAGTATGGGCTGTGTGTGTGTGTGTGTGTGTGTGTGTGTGTGTGTGTGTGTGTGTGTGTGTTAATAGTGTGTCCACTTAGCATGCAGTCTATAGTGTGCTTCATCTATCCAGCACTAGTGCAAATTCATCTCAGCTGGTCAATTTTCTGTCAACTCTCTCTTTCGCTGTCTCGCTCTCTCTCTCCGCTTCGCACGTCCTTCGCCTCTCGGACTAAGAATGCGTTGCCATGGTTTCAATGTTGGTATGATGCCCTTTAGAGCACCGGGTTCACCACACTCAAACTGCTAGGCTGTGTTCTGCGTATAGATTTCCTCTCCATCATATGCATCGGTTCTCTCTCTTTCATTTTGCAATAATTAGTCCTTAAGGCGGGATTGCAACGCTGGTGTTCTAGAGTTCCTCTCTGTCCGATCTATCCCCGAGGGCCGGCTCCAAATCCCCCCAGAGCGATCCCACCTGCATTAGAGAACGGTTGAGGCATGCTGTTAAAACGATTGCACTGGCTCTGCATATGTGATAGTGGAAAATGTTTTTATCATTCCGTGTCTCACCTCTGGCTCTAAGCTTATGAATGTTGCAGTGCAAGGAGTAAGTCGTTCAGTCGTTTCTTCCGCAATTCTTTGCGGCAAACTTGGTCGTCTTTGTCTTCTTCTCCTTCTTCTTCTTCCTGGGATTCGTCTTTCTCTCCCGTTTCCTCTCTTCTATTCTGGGCTTTGGTTCGCTGTGGTGGGCAAAAAAACAACCAAAAATGTGGAGTCAAACAGATTCGCAGATTTCCATCACCCCCATTTCTCTTAGGAATGTATCCTGCTTAAAGGAAAATAGTTACATTTTTGGTTTCCATCAAGAGAAATATGGGCAGGTCGAGTTGTTGGGAACCAAGCTGTGTGTTTTTGTGTGGTTGTGTGTGTGTGTGTGTGTGTGTGTGTGTGTGTGTGTGTGTGTGTGTGTGTGTGTGTGTGTGTGTGTGTGTGTGTGTGTGTGTGTGTGTGTGTGTGTGTGTGTGTGTGTGCGTGCGTGCGTGCGTGCGTGCGTGCGTGGGTGTGTGCGTGTGCTTACATGAGGGTAGGCAGTGAGAGAGACGGAGGTGTCTGGCGTCCTGCTGTGGGGGTCTCTGCTGTTGACGGCCGACCCGAGCGGCTCATCTGTGGGTTCAGGAAGGGACTCGACGTAAGTTATGGCAGCTCGGAGCCGTGAGAACAGACGCAGGCGGCGACGGACTCTGGTGTGTTCACAGCTCGTTAACATGTGTCTCCATGATCACCCTGGCGACGGTTCCTAAACGGCCGTGTGGTTCCGCCGTTTCCCGTGAAGCGGGATCAATGCCGGGTTCACGGACAGCGGCGGTGGCGGACATAAATGGGGGAAACATTTCTGCCGCCAGGATGACTGTGGTTGGAAAAGCACTTGGCCGGTAGCTCTGAGTGTGATACACAGGGACAGGCCCCGAGACGGGGAGGAGGACGAGGCCAACGCAACTCTCCCCCACCACACACACACGTGCACTGAAGTCCACTTAGGCACACAGACACACACACACGCGGACACACGCACACACACTTATTTGCATGCACGCACATGTGAAAAAAAACCAAAAGAAGAAAGAACACACACACACACACACACACACACACAAATACCCAAAGTGCAGTCAATTTGAAGGAATGTGTACACACAATTCAGCCACACACGTCATACATCATGCATCCACAGACGCCTACAGGAACAAAAACTAACACACACACTTGCTTCATGGACCTGACTGGATGTTGCTGCGGTCCCCATTGCTGGCGGGGCGGTGCGCGGCGTCGCTCTCCGCCCGCTGCCTTCGCCGCTCCCGCTCCATCCTCAGGTGGATCTGCTTGTCCCGCACCAGCTCCCAGTTCCTCACCAGGAAAACGCGCTGCCTCACCACGAAGCTCCTGGAGACGCAAGGGCGCGCACACACACACACACAGACACACACACACAGGCGCACACACACAGGCACCCACACAAACACGCATGCACAGGCGCACACACATGCGTACACACACACACATAGACATAAACCCACAAGCACACATGTTTCCCATTTGTATTGATGCATTGTGATTCCTGTACAGCAGTAAAACTCCTATTGAAACGGAATAAATAATTGGAAACAGTAACTCATGTGTTATGTAAACATCTAGTTCTCTACCTCTCAGTGCTGGACATGGGCTCCATCTCCAGATGAGGGAAGAGGCCGACCAGGTCCCCAGAGCCATCCTCCTGAGAGAGAGAGAGAGAGAGAGAGAGAGAGAGAGAGAGAGAGAGAGAGAGAGAGAGAGAGAGAGAGAGAGAGAGAGAGAGAGAGAGAGAGAGAGAGAGAGAGAGAGAGAGAGAGAGAGAGAGAGAGAGAGAGAGAGAGAGAGAGAGAGAGAGAGAGAGAGAGAGAGAGAGAGAGAGAGAGAGAGAGAGAGAGAGAGAGAGATTAAATCAACCATGGAATAAATGTGAGTGAAAGGCAAGCAAATATCTTTACTCTAACTCACGGCTTCATGGAGAGACGCTCTTGTTCTCCCCTTCGGCCGGCCTGGGGGCATGAAACAGAGGAAGAGATTAGAGGTGGGAAGGTAGAGAGCATGGAGACAGCAAAACTGCCGGCTGAGTCAAAGAGCCTTCTGGAAACGACAGGGGAGCAGACAAACTGAACTGAGCACAATCACAAGGAAGTCAGCGACTCACAGCAGAGCCTCTTCCTCTTCAGCGGCACCGCGGGCGGCTGGTTCAGCTGTGAAACACACGCGCACACAACCGGTCACACAC
>NC_082387.1:6376374-6425598 GCF_031168955.1 Gadus macrocephalus | reverse complement strand
TGGTTCTCTGCTCTCTGAACCCTATGCACTAGCTTGGTCCAACTGGGGCGCCTGGCTTTACGCTTCTTCAGCGGTCGGCTGTCCTGCTCCTGGGGAGCGGCGGAGGCTGACGTGAGTGAGCAGGCAGAAGGAGGAGAATGAGAGAGAGGAGGAGCGAGAGGAGGAGAGTGGTGGCTAGGAGATACAGTATGATGTCTCAAGGGGACGTACTGTTCTTTAGATTTAGTGTTGTCATCCACAGCAGCTGACTCTGCTCTCTAACTGTCTTGTTGGTCGTTTCCTCTACCTTCTCCCTCTGACCTGGGATGGCTAATTTACGGACCCTATCTTGCTTAGCAACATCATCTATTTCACATGGCTCATCTCTCTTGTCTTTTCCCCTATGGCTTTCCGGGCTAAGTTTATCCCTCTTTCGCTCAATCTTCCCTCTTTCTGTGTTTTCTGCTCCCTCTCTCTTTGTACCTTGGTTCCTTCCCTGTTCCTCCTTCCCCTTCCTGTGTCTCGACTTCCTGTCCTTCACTTTCAGCCTTTCTTCTTCTTGCCCTCCTCCCACCTCCCTCCTTCACTCTTGGCTCCATCTGCCTGACCTCTGTCTCTCTTCTTCTTCTCCTTCCTGTTCCCTCTCCTGGCTTTCTTCTCCTTCCTCTTATCTAGAAGAGGAGGCCCCTGGGTTGCGTCGGAGCTGCAAGAGAAGAGCTGTGTGGGTGGGGAGGCAGTGGACCGTGGTTTAGGGTCGACCGAAGGCGGGCAGACAGCATCCGCCCTGTTCTTCTGGAAGCGGCAGGGGCTCTTTGTGTGAGCTGCGGGAGACGGCCGGCGGTCTCGCTGCGGGCTCTGTATCATTGGTAGAAGTTGACAATCTGCTGATGCTTCCAAATTTGACCTTTGAGGTCCGGGCATTAACGCAACCTTCCAGCTTGCCTTTCCCATTGGCCACTCTCTTCAGCCTCCCCAAACCGTTATGCTTGCTGTGGTTGTCTCCCTCGTTTCTGGGTTCCCCTGCGGAGGTGGCCGGGGCGGACAGGGCGGTGAGGGAGTGGGTGGTGGGGGAAATCGACTGGTCTGTTTTCAAAGAGCAGATTTTGTGTCCTGCAGTGCCTCCAGACTGAGCACTGATACTGGGAGGCTTATCTCTCAGTGGCTTTCCAGGGGAGCTGTTCGCATTTGCCTCTGTCTTCGTGGATGGTTTGATAGAAACCTGTAAGTAAAGGAAAAAACCAACAAGGTCATCTCCGTCTTTAATGGCCATAATGTCATTATTGTAGAGGTAAAAGCAGTGAAGGGCAATGAAGTTAAACAAGAGAACACAATGACTTTTGTTTGTGTGCGACTGCTGAAGGAGATCGAGGACAGAATGACTCAATGGGGGAATGAAAAGCGGGTTTATTAAGTAGAAGTACAGAGTGAGGTTATGGAAACAGGAGTAAAGTTGGCACAGAAGGAGGACAAATACAAACAGTGAAAAAACAAGAGGGGAGAGAGAGAGAGAAGCAAAGAGAGAAAGAGAGAAGAGAAGAGAGAGAGAGAGAGAGAGAGAGAGAGAGAGAGAGAGAGAGAGAGAGAGAGAGAGAGAGAGAGAGAGAGAGAGAGAGAGAGAGAGAGAGAGAGAGAGAGAAGCAGAGGGGGAGTGAAAGATAAATGGAGCAGGTAGAGAAAAGAGGGGATGTAAAAATAGAGGAGGCACAGAGATAGAGAGAGAGAGAGGCAGGGGAAACAGAGAGAGACAGCTGTGCTATTGGTAGCTATAAATTGCCACAAATAAAGATGGGAAGTCTTGACATTTTATACATGTCCTTTAATTTTGGAATGTTGATGCTTGAGTAGTGTTTTCACAGCTAAAGCAATAAGCCTCCCCTTGGGTGATTGTCATGAAGACGGATGAATACATGTCTGCCTCGGCTTTCAGTAGTTGCTGTGCTGTTGGCCTATTTATAGTTCTGTTGACTCGAATCTACTGCTTGGGTTTCAGTATTTAAACAAAATCCCGATTACTACCTCTGCTAAGAGCAGAGAAGGATTTTTTTCACTGGGTAAGACTGGTGGTGGACTACAGTTACCAAAATTCACACATAGGTGTCATTAATAATGTACAACTATGTGGTTGTGGTACCGAAAGGCACTATTAACTATCGACAGGAATACAAGCTGTGTATGTCAGACCAATTCTCCCTTTAACCCACCTCACGGTCGGTGCGGGCCCCCGGGCTGGCAGGAGCCGAGACAGGCGGAGCAGTGGCCGATAATGGTGGTCGCTGCGACCGCGAGGATGATGAAGGTGGAGAGGGTGCAGCTGATGCAGTTTGTTTGGTGTGGGGCTGGACAGCGTCCGGCGCGGAGCCCTGCTCCCTGGCGGCCTCCCCCAGCGCGGGGCTCGTGACGCCCTGCTGACCCACCTCTCCCTCCCCGCCCCCGGCCCGCGCCGCCTCGGCCCGGCCCTGCCTCTGGTAGGTCCTGAAGGTGGGCTTGCAGACGTAGCTTCCAGCATCTTGGGGGGCTTCTTGGTCCTCTTGGCTTGGAGTCCGATGCGCAACCGCACGTTTCCCTCTGGGCCGTCGGCGGGGCCCGGGTAGAGGAGGGGAGGCGGGCCTGCGTCTCCGCAGCGGCCCTCGATCAGCAGCTCCAGCACCGTCCCCTTGTCCCCTCCCGGACCAACTCTCCCAGCTCCTCGCCTCTCATCCTCCATCTCTTTACCCTCCTCCTCCCCATTCTCCACCACCTCCTTGTCTCTGCTCCTCTTCCTGTCCCTTGCCCGGTCCCTCCGGGGCTCCTCGCTGGAGGGGCCGCGGGGCGCGGGGGGTGTGGAGGGTTTGGTGGTGCTGGCCGTTGGAGGGGTCCCCCCCTTCGCTCTCTGGTCCATCAGAGAAGTCAGGGGGGAGGGGCCGGGTGCGGTGGGGTTCCCAGTGTAACGGCTTCAATGCAGCACTTAAGACTCAAAATACGGCTGAGGTGGCTAGGCTGGAGGTACACAGAGAGAGAGAGACAGAGACAGAATCAGAGAGAGAGAGACAGAGACAGAGACAGAAAGAGAGAGAGACAGAGAGAGACAGAGATCGTTATTAGTCATTTTATATTGAGGGGGAAACCCCTTCGACCATACTGCTGAGGTAAGGTGCTCTTAATCCTCTAGAGATGACCTCACCCTACAGAAACACTCCCCGTCTGTCGGACCCCAAAGTTCAGTTTCAGTTCAAGTTCCATTAAGAAAATCATGAAACAAACTCTTTTAGTGTATCAGCCATATACATAATATTCACCTAGCTATTCACAAACTATTAAACAAAAAACATAGACGGCACTTCCTCTACTGCTGAAAAATGCTTGTGATAGGCTAACAGCCAAGCCTAACATCACAGCCAATCTTTGGATAACATGCGGCCACTGTTATTTTATAACACGTTTCCGCTCTCGTTCAAATAAAGCCTTCAAGGGGCTAACACTACAATCTGGCTAGCGTGTTCTATCACTCTTTAACAGCCAATAACTCAGATGTCTCCAAAGATGATTCAACCCTGTGCTAAGTACCTATTTAACTTGAAAATGCTTTCAGGTTAGATTAACTTGACCATCATGTCACATTGTTTTTAAGAGCACAACACTGCTTCTCCTCCACTGGTTCTGGTTGTACTCCTTGAGTCGCAGACCTCTTTTCCAAATCAAATCCCCAATCAGATCCTCACAGATCCCCCATCTGATCCAGTCCCAGCCCCGCTCTCTCTTAGTCACTTCTATCATCGGCCTCTCCGTTTTCGGTAACTCCCCCAAGTGCCTCCCCTCCCCACCGTTGCCTCTGCTGTACTTTCTTTTCTCTCTGAAACTCCCCTGTTTGTCAGCATGCCACTGCATATATTATCTTAATCCTTTTCACTTCTCTCTCTCTCACTCGCTCTCTCTCTCTGTCTGTCTCTCGCCCCCCCCCCCCCCCCCCCCCCCTCAACATAATAACACATGGTAAAATAGTAAACTAAAGGGCTGTTTCCATGTTAATCAGAACCATATTTTCCTCCACCTCTTTTCCTCTTCCCCAAACTAAATCCCTCCATTCACGGCCCCCCCCTCCCTCGCTGTAGTAACACGAATCAGTAGGAAAAGGGGAGAAAAAACAAAAACGTATTTTTGGAAATTAGTGCAAATTCCTTCCTCCTCCCATAGCTTCCTCTAAGTTGAGTAAGCTCTTCATTGACCCCATTGTAAATGGGCTTTTAATGTGACATTACCGTAAGTAACACACCCTAAAATAACATTCTCTTCTGTGGCGAAAACTTTCCCCCCAGCGCACTCTCAATCACGCAACGCTAAGCCGGAATTTGAATGCAGGAGAAACAGCGTCCAGTGTCGTGCTTCCTTTATCAAACACGTTCTCGTTCTCGTTTTCTCTCTCTCTCTCTCTCTCTCTCTCTCTCTCTCTCTCTCTCTCTCTCTCTCTCTCTCTCTCTCTCTCTCTCTCTCTCTCTCTCTCTCTCTCTCTCTCTCTCTCTCTCTCTCTCTCTCTCTCTCTCTCTCTCTCTCTCTCTCTCTCTCTCTCTCTCTCTCTCTCTCTCTCTCTCTCTCTCTCTCTCTCTCTCACACCCATTTTCTAATAAAACACCCCGTCTGGCATTCTTTTTTTTCTCCCCCCCTTCTCTCTCCTGAGAGCCACTTATGAAATAGCTCATCTGTCTTTCAGCGAGCTGGACTGCCCTTTAGATGTAAAAGAGCCCCTCAGACAATGTTTTCATTTAAGAGCTCTGCGGGCCATATTTCTTACCTCCCTCCACACCCAAGCCCCCTTACTTGATTCCAAATCAACATCTGTTCCAGTTACGTTGTTATGTAACATAGTTTGGAAAAGCCCTTCAAGGCCAAATTCTTACTACAATGAACTAAATAGATATGATTACTGTAACTGTGTCCTGTTCCCGCCTGCAAGGGCAAGGATTTGGTTGGCACCCTGAGCCAGAGGATTTCTTTAAGACCGGGGTTTAGTTAAATAACGGTTTAAAGGCCATTTCATCAATCAGCAAGTGTCTTCACTCAAAGGCCAAGTTGATTGGGCACCACTGTAATGGCCTTTCACCCAGTAATGTAAATACAAACTGAGATACATTATATATATATATATATATCCCAATGGGAAAGGCAGAATGATTAACCACAACATTGGTTCTTATTACTTTCCCATATGTCCAACCACTACATCCCCATCCCACCATGACCGTATCTCCAATAACAACAACCTAACGTATTATCTTCTAAAACTTTCCAAGCAAAGATATCTGAGCTGCAATTAGGCTGTGTACATTTTAGTGGATCCTCCTAAAGAAGGTTTTAAGGTTTCACAAATCTCCTATGGAAGATACTTTCACAAACGCCGACATCATGCTATATAGGCTTATTAATGACATAGTGTAAGTGAACCCGTTATTAGAATGCCATACATGGTGTACCAGCTGCGTAGGCTGCTGAGGGGTGAAGATACTGTAGATAAGAGTACATCAGGGGGTGGTACCGCACCGGAGCAGCCCATCACTGATCTGGAGAGGACGTAAACGGGATCTTTGGCTCGATCATGACTTTGCGCACCCCTTCTTTTTTTATAAAATGAACAGATACGTGATCACAGTCGCACTAACTAACCAGACGACGAAACGCATGCACGTGTTGTTGTCATGTATGATCCGCCACGTTAACACGTCACCCCGCGGTTGGTATTACCGACGTTATAAGCAACTAACGCCCCGTCACAAGCGGGTTAAATCAGACGTTTGACTTTGGTAGTCAGTACGCGATGTGGTTGAATCTCCCCGTCCCTGGTTACTGTCCACCGCCGTCGCGTACACTCGTGCCAGCCACCGAGAAATACCCTAATAATAATAACAACCACGCACATTAAACTTCTACAGACACACATCCTCGGAATCAGAACAGTTAAAACGGTCACCCGGCTGGTCGTTTTTCCATTAAACATATGCGCTTTAGCCATGTTGATGATGACAGGCCTGCACACATGAAAACACACACACTGCCGTGACATTTTGGAATAAGGCTACGTAGGCCACTTACCCGAGAGCGCGTCCCACAACTAACCGCGTTCAGTCCGGGGCTCGGCGCGCTGCTGGTTCCCCGCTGCGCCCTACCACCGATAATTCAACGATCGTGGTGCAATAGGTGTTGCTTTGATTATATAACTATGACCGCTACGCCTCCTTAGCGACTTTCAATCTCATCAGCTCTCGTCTCAGTGTCTACTGTGCCACAACATTCGCGCGGGTGTTTTCATAATCACACAGCGGCGGAGAGGTCTCTCCGGAGGCGCGTCTCTGCAGCTAGGTGGCGGTGGTGCAGCAGTGGTGTGTTACCAACCCTCCTCTCGGGGAAAGTTAGATCGTGGCAACCCGAATTATAACTTGATAATTTTCACACGCATGTGTGCACCGGAGAGTGGATATTTTTGCACGCGTGACCCGCAGGCTGCGCTCTTTGTTTTATGGTGTAACAATGGGAAGTGATTTGTGAGTGTGCGCATCTCTGCAGCTAGGTGGCGGTGGTGCAGCAGTGGTGTTTTATTTACCCTCCTTCTCGGTGAAAGTTACATCGTGGCAAACCGAATTATAACTTGAAGATTATTTGCACACGCATATGCATCGGAGGGTGGATGTTTTGCACGCTTGACCCGCATGATGTGCTCTTTGCTTTGCGGTGTAACCTTGGAAAGTGGTGGGTTGATGTGCGGGAATGCGGAGCCATTTGTGGGTGCCCCGAGGGGGAGATGAGACGTGGAGCACAGCAGAGGATCTCATTGCAGCTTATAATAGGGAGCGACTAGGGAGGGCTATTTAGAAGGCTAATAAAATGGCGACGACTGTAGAAGTTTGGTTGTTGACATATATGTAGGAATTTAACCATGCACTGGTACTAACATACAACTTTATCATATTTAGGGAATTAGGTAATCCAAAATTGTTCCGAGAAAGGGATTTAATAACTAGTTATTATATTAATAAGAGCAGATATAAATACATATAAAATAACAATTGCTATGAACGCAATTGTTGTATTAGGCCCTAACGTTATACTATTTGTAGTATTTTGTTGTAGCAATTGGTTTAAAAAAATTAAAACGATTGAAACACAGGTACACGGATTTCTATTACGCTTATGCAATTATCTCGCAATGCATTATTTATTTATTACCCCTAAAGTTCGCCCTCAGAACTGTGAATGAGTAATGAATGGCCATGGTTACTTAGTTATTTATTATTCACTCTGTCTGTTTATTCCAAATGACAAGTGGACGTCTGGAACACCCATCTACATCGGGTCTATTACTATCAAAAGTAAAGGTCCAGTTACTCTTAAAATTAAAATAAGGTGATATGGATGTATATGAATACAATAAACTAACATTTCTACGTCGCTGTGTGTATGTTAACCCCATTGACACCTAATGCGGTATAGCCTAATAGTTATTTAGTATATATATATATATATATATATATATATATATATATATAAATATAAATATATATATATATATATATATATATATATACACACATAGATATATATATTAAATTCAGTATGATACTTACATTCAACGAACCACGTAAACGCCATTATTTTTTTGATAAATACAAGTATGCTGTCATATCATTCCATTGAACTATTTGAAAATATATCACTTTTGGTAAGTGAAAATATCTGTGTTATTCTCTTTTTAAACAAAACTGTGCTTATATCTTGAAGGCTGGCGCCCCTTGCAGCAGACCCCATGGGACCTATCTTAAAATATGAATGGGTTTCAATGGAGAGAAAGTAATTATTTTCTGGTCCTAGTCTTTATATGCCCCGGATTACACATATGTTATTTGTTGATTTAAATTATAATTTTTCATGCCAAGAGCTTGACCGTTTATTGTGCAATTGTTCAGTTAGAGGCTGTAGAGAAAACGCAATGAGAAAGACTACATGTCTCGTATGTGACGTCACGCTCCCTGCGACTGGCGTGGACAAGACCGACAATCTCCCCATCGGCATAACTGAAACTCTCCACATGCCCCGACTTATAATAGTTTTCACCTCTTTCGATGCTTTTATCCTCCCCTTGGAAAAAAGCGGTGAAATGGAGCAGAGAGATCGCCATGTCTGTACCGGAGTTCCAAGTGTGGGTGGTGACGTATATCATTCGCGTCGAGAGCAGCGAAGAGCTGTAGTTCACAAAGTGGCCTCACACAAAACCTAACATTATCAAACTTCTTCGCGATTATTATTATTTTTCTTTGCATGAAAAATTATCATTTAAATCCACAAACAACATATGTGTTTGTTGTCCACCTCCACCTCCACCATCCACCTTTACGTACCAGCTGTGACGCAACTTCCGTGTTTGCAGAGAATGATGGCGATACCCATAACGGATCGACTACATTGACCAGGACTTTAATCGTTCTGCTGCTGAACGTCATACCAGGGACATATCTCATGTAAGTATAACCGTGTCTGTCATAATCATCAATAACACACTGATCGTCCGCTGAGTGGTCGGCCATGGCCGCTGTAGTGCTGTCTTTCACGTGTTAATGTTAATGCTTCTCGGTTAAGCTGTCAGCCCCATGTGTAGCCGGCACAAGGTTACGGTGATCCTAAACTGTTAGCCATGCCTGCTTTTAATAAACAACACTGATCAATTAAGAAAATATATATAAATGATCAACACTCGTTCGATCGTTTCTCTTTCAGACCATGGCTCTGCAGAGAGTGTCCTTCAGAATCCGACAAACGGTAAGTTCAATGTCAGGTAATTTGTTTGGACAACCTCAGCTCTGGTGCATTGAATACGACTAGTTATTATTTGTGATGGGTGTTGAATATGTATAACTGGCAAGTGTTTAACTAGGTCAGATGCCCTTTTTTTAAAGGCTTCACGATGATGCCCATACCTTGTGGTTTCCAATGTGATGTAACCACCAGTGTGTATTATTCAATACTGTTGTTAACAGGTAGCGTGTGCTCGGTCCATTCATACCAGTGGGTGTCGACATCTGCAGGAGGCATTGGCCGTAGAACCAGAGAGGAACCCCGAACCCTTCTCCATCTTCAGGACCCAGGAGAGCGATCCTGTAAGCGTCAACCATGTCTCTTAGACGTAAAGACCAATGCTTTCAAATGTAGAATGTGCACTTGATCACATGACTAAGTTGAATGTGATTGTAATGGATTGTGATGGAATGATGCATCTGTAAGTGGGTATCGGTTCAGCTGACCTTGGTTTGTGTGTGTTGGCCTGTGGATCCAATGATTCTTGTTCTCTGGCAGGCTTGTCAGTTGGAGAACCATGTGGGTCAGTACTACACCCTTCCACCTGCCCACATTCAGACAGTGTTTCCTCATGGCCTACCTGCACGCTTCCAACTTCAGGTAGGGGTTATAGCATCTTTGATACTCAAGAATTGGTTCGTCTTTTGTTTTTAAGTTTTTTTAAATTTCATTTATAAAGCCTTGTAGCCCTTATAGCCCTCAAGAGTTGGTCTCAAAGGGCTTAACAAGCCAGGTATTTATGAGACCGCCTAACCCTAGCCCCAAAGGGGGGCAGCAAGGGTTTGGTATTGTTGGCTAACAGGTCAGTTTGGATTAACTGAGAGCTGAGGAACACCCCTAGGAACCATATGAGAGTGAAGAGATGGATTTTGAGTTGGGGTTGCATAGACGGTTCCACCGATGAAGATTAACTTTTAGGAAACTTCTTGACAGCAAAGTATTTTATTTTATATTACATAATGAAGATACAGGCAGCGATTTACAAAGGATATATTCATTGAGATAATGGGTGTACATGATTCTTAGAGGGGAAACTTTCACATCGTGGGCAGTAACAACAAGATCAGAGAGTTTAGGATTGGCCATGGCTGAAGTCAGCCCTGGCGGGAAAGATCAAGGAAATTTCCAATACACTATCGGGGAAGTGGACTGCAAGGCTACAGGACAGTTAAAGAAATCGACACAATGAAGAAGGCAGTAGATTGGCATGGCCCCAGTACCAGACTTTGTGGCCACAATGGTAATGAAAATGCAAACATATCTTAACTCTTAACCCTTTCAATTCGAGAGAGGAAGGGAGACATCTCTCGGTCAAAGGAGAATGTTTACAAATTCCTTTCAATTGACCCGTAATTATACAAAAAAGGTTTATATAATTTGTACATCATTTTATATTATAGTTACGATTCCTATTCCCACGACAGGCACTCTATATGAGCGCTCTCTGTCCCCTGCTGATCTTCGACCCCATTAAACGATATTTATCAAGCTCTTGTATCTGTGTGTAGATGAAGACCTTCAATGAAGGCTGCGTGATGGTGAGGCCGCCCGCCCTGGAAGTCATCTCCTACTTGAAGAGAGCCGACTACAGTAAACCCGCCCTGCGCTTCCTCTTTTGTATCCTTCAGACACAAAAACTCAGATGAGACGGTTCTAAAAGATTATTTTTTTTAGTTTTCATCAGTTCTGGTGATCTTGTTTTAGTCCTTAAACGACTGGCTAGATGGAGTGAAAGGCAGTGGAAAGACAATGTCCCTCTGTCACACGGTTCACTACTGCTCTACACAAGGATGGCTGGTGGTTCATATACCTGACGGTGAGATACATACATACATACATATACACACACACACACACACACACACACACACACACACACACACACACACACACACACACACACACACACACACACACACACACACACACACACACACACACACACACACACACACACACACACACTCATCATGTACCATTATAATAACTAGTCAGTATTTACCTTAGTAGTAGATTAAGGGAATTTATTCTAATCGATGTAGCATCCCAACACATGGCAAAGATGCTTTATTTGAGTGTCCATTCCGATATCCTCATTTCAATTAGATGATCCATTTAATAAATTGCATAAAAATAAGATCAATTAGAAACCATGAATAACTCATACAATACTAGACCTATATAGTATCCATGAGCATGAGCTTGGCATAAACTTACACAACATGTTTACTCATACAGCATACAGGTACATGCCAATATCTGACCCTCATTCATGCCTTTTCTTCCTACCTCCCATGCGCAGCCCACCTCTGGGTGAAGAACTGCAAGGAGCTGCTGCCCTCGTCGTACAACGGCTCTCGATTCGACCAGCCCCTCCAGGCCACCAACTGGCTCCGTAACTTCAGGGTCACCAACGAGCAGTTCCTCTCAAAGGTAACCACCTCACCACCAGATGGTGAGAGACTCAGTGTTGAGACTCCCTGGGGTGGTGCATTAACTCATGTTGCCCTCCAGATTCAGACCAGGCATCGCTACGTCTGGACCAAGAGGGAGTTCACAGAGGAGGGGCGGCCGTTAGGGGAGCTTGTGGATCAGGTGAGTCCTCCTAATAGGGTTGAGAAGTGGACGTATTCATACTCATATTATTCATGTATTTTAAATTGATCTCATTTGCGTCTCCCTTACAAACTACTTATAATGCTAATGATTTATTATGCTCTGAAATGGCATATTTGGGAGTAAATCAAATGCATTAAAGAGAGAAAATAAAATGTATTATTACCTTTATCCTAATTTCCTGTTTTACCAAATTTAGGGGTTCATCATGGGACATGGGAGTTTTAAGATGCTACGAGTGAGAGTTGTACTGTAAAACCACAGATAAACGTAAATACACCATAACCTAGGCTCTTCAAAATGTTGTTTTGCCGTGTCTCACTTGAGAAACACTGGAGGAGGTTGAAACACAACAATGTCTCCCCATATTGAAAAATAAGGTCACGATTAATTACTAAACGCTGACCAAAGACCATGACTACCAATCACATACTCAAGCTCCAATGTGTCATGAAATTGGAGACTGTCGATGCGATATGACATCATGATGTACAAGCCCTATATGCAAATCTTAAACGTGTTTATCGACATACGAATACTCTTGACATAATTACTCATTGCGTCAAAATAGCTCCCCTTTCACATTAATAGCACGGCGTGCGTGTTGTTTTGCAGGGCATTACCCGTGTGAAGAGCAGCAGTGACGTGGTGGGCGCAGTCATCAAGGAGCTGCGGCTGCAGAGCGGCCAGCCGGAGGGGTGCTTCAGGATGGCCGTGGCTGTAGACGGGCTCAACGCCCTCTGGGGAAGATCCACCATCAAGAAGGAGGATAAGAGCCCTGTACGGTTACTTGAGAGAGAGAGAGAGAGAGAGAGAGAGAGAGAGAGAGAGAGAGGGAGAGGGAGGCATAGGGGGTGGGCAGAGTAGTGCACTGTGGGGGTGTCCCAGTGTGGGGGGGTTTCACTCTCAGACAAAAAGGTTCTGGGTTTGATTCTCCCATATCCGTAGCCTAGTTGTAAGATGTCTTACCAACCCTTACCTGCTCCTTAACGACATGCTATATACGATTAAGTCACTAAACACTGGTAAATAGCAAATGGTGGAAAATAAGCTTTTTAGGCTCCACAGATTAGTTTATTTCCACTGGCTTTTCTGTGATATTGGATGTGTTTATCTTTGTCTCAGGTATCTATAGAGGAACTGACTTTGATGCATAACCTGAGGAAGCTGGTGAAAAATGACTGGGTGAGGAATCCAAATGACAACATGGATGTTTGTCATGATTATAATTTTTTCTATCTTTTACCTAATTTCTAATAATTTCTTTCGGTCTGCCCCGTCACAGTGTGGAGGAGCCATCATCACTGCCCTGTCCCAGACCGGGTCGCTCTACACCCCTAAGACCGCCTACCTGCCTCATGTTCTGCTGGGAGAGGTCAGTAAACCCAACAGCCCCTCACCCCCCTCCCATAAACTCTGACCCAGATGTATCATATCATTGAGTCAGTAGCTCAGATGGTAAAGCTGTGTCTGTGTTTGCTTATACTGAGTTTACATCAATGGTTTTTAAGCGAAGCACCTATGATAAATAAATAAAAACGCGATGCATGCGCTCCATCTAGGCTTCCCAGGACATTAACTTCCCATCTGCCCATGCGTTGTTGTGTTGCTCCCCAGGAGGGCTTTGACAGAATGGATCCATTTGTCCCGGTGACCGTCTCCAATTACAGTGAGAAGGAGTTTGAGAGCTGCTACCTGTACTACCAGGACCGCCAGTGGCTGCAGCACCCACAAAGTAGGCCACACTGTTGTGAATGGTTTCATCTATTTTTACATTACACGGCACATTACATGACATCGTTTTCTACCGTGCGCTCAGAGCCGGCCCTCCCTATACGCAAACTAGGCGACCGCTTAGGGCCCCCGACCGCCAGGGGGCCCCCCAAGAGTATCTATAATTATTTGTATTTTTTATCTATTTTGAATGCACAAAGCAATTTACTGAACAAGAAAGGAAACATTATAAACATACAGCTCATATTAGTTTGAGAAAGAAAATAATTTGGACTGGGTGTCTGTCCCATAGACCCCCAGGTGTACAGGGCCGGCCCTGTGTGTGCTCAACCCCTTCTTGTTGTTGTATTCACCAGGTAGGACCGAGGAGGGGAAGAAGGAACTGGTGTTCATGAGCAACAGAAATCCGTCTGCGTTGGAGAGGCTCTGTGCTTTCCTCTGAAGACACTTCCTAAATATGATCATAACGACATGCATGTGTCAGGTCCCTCCATCAATGTCGTTCTCTGTACATTTTGTTGAATGTTTTGTTATAAAATGGTATAAATAAATAATAAAAAAGGTAAACATGCATTTGTGTTTTTGAAGGCGGTTATTTGTCAGTGGCACATTACAACCAACCAACCTATAATCGAATACACTACCATATTATATTCCATGATGCAAAGCATGAAAAATAAGGGGGTTGCCTATGATAAGAAACCATCTTGGAGAAGTGGATCAGATATCATGGAACAAGTCCAAATACACTCCAGCTCCCCCTGGAGGTGGACGCAAATCGTGCAGTTGATCACGTGTCGTTACTGGAGATCACCTGATCGGATTCTCCACCTCCAGCACAACTCTGGCAAAAACAAATCAAGAGAAACCAACGAGAGAAACTCCCAAAAGCATGTGAATGTATGCGTTCAATGTAATTGAAGGGCAAGTCTCGAATTTTAGTGGGCAGGTTGGACCTCTGTTGGAGGATGAAACGTGTGAGTCTGCAACAAGATCGTCTGCACTTCATTGGATAACTGAGCTGACGCAGGAAGAGATGTGAACTCAGTTCTACTTTATAGTCAGACTGTAATTAGGAGCTCACTGCGAACCCTTCGTTGTAGACACAATGTCTCTGTTAGAAAGAGACATTTTGGTTATGGTACTCATGACCGCATTTACGCTTTCCTCAGGTAAGCCAGCACTATTTGACTCATCATATTTGTCAATTAACATTTCTTAGGTAGGATTGATATTTGAATCGATACAAATGTGTTTGTATTTGTCCAGGAGATAATAAGTGTCTGCCCCGAGACTTTGGCCATGGCTCTGTGGTGTGCGAGTGTAATTCCACATACTGTGACAGCGTGGGGCCGTTGATTGTGCCCTCACTGGGCCAGTTCACCGCCTACCTGAGCAGCAAGGCGGGCAGCAGGCTGGAACAGGTCCATGGCCAAGTCATCAAGAATAGCACTGCAGTGGGTGAGTAGCAGATGGGAGGGTGAATAGGGTACAGCCTCTTCTATACCGCCAATGGTCATAACAAGTGGCTTGAACTAATAACCCACAAGACAATCAATATCGTTAGGTTAAACAGTTGAGGATACAAGAACTTCTTGACAATGAACCACTTCCACTGATGGAATTTATTGTGCATATGACATGAAACTTGGCGTATCTGCACTGTGCACCTTGACTTAAACCTATGTTCCTATGTCTTCCAGGTCTCCGGCTAACTATCGTTCCTTTCCAGAAGTATCAGGAGGTCCGGGGCTTTGGAGGGGCCATGACGGATGCCGCTGCTGTGAACATTCTGTCCCTCTCCCCCGCCACCCAGGACCAGCTCCTGCGCCAGTACTTCTCCCCTGACGGTGGGTCAAGAGAACACATGATCCTTAAATCTAGGCGTGTCCCATCGATATAATGGCTCAATAGTCATTGTTCATGCTATGTGTTCTGTAGGTATTGGCTACAGTGTTGTGCGGGTGCCCATGGCCAGCTGTGACTTCTCCCTCCGTCTGTACACGTACGCAGACACACCTGGAGACTACGGTCTGGAGAACTTCACTCTAGCCCCAGAAGATACCAACATGAAGGTTCCTCACTCGTTCATTCACTCGTGCACTCACTCACTCTCCAGCTCTCTCTTACACATTTACTCACACACACACCACACACCACACACACACACACACACACACTCTACTTCTGCAGCACCCGTCTCACCTGTAGTCTCTCTCTGTCCAGATCCCCCTGCTGCAGCGGGCTCAGGCCATGTCCCCCAAGCCCCTGGCCCTGCTGGCCAGCGCCTGGAGCGCCCCCGCCTGGCTGAAGACCAACGGTGCTCTGACGGGGAAGGGGTCCCTCAAAGGGCAGCCGGGGGGCAAGGAGCACAAGACCTGGGCTCAGTACTACGTTAGGTAACAACATGCAGACGTGAATATATGTTGCTGGACCCCAGTAAGACAAGACATAACAAGATGCAAGAGGACCGGATGACGTGTGTGTCTCCTCCTGTAGGTTCCTGGAGGAGTATGCTAAGCACAATCTGTCGTTTTGGGCCTTGACCACTGGGAATGAGCCCTCTGCTGGACAAATGACAAACTACAGGTCATCCACTGCAGTTTTTTGCAACCGCTCAACTTCAATGACCAATAGGTATCTACCCGGTTTATCTAGAGGAAGAGAAGGACTGATGTGTTCATGGTTATGTGTCCCTACAGTTTCCAGGCCATGGGCTTCACGGCGGAGGAGCAGAGAGACTGGGTGGCTATGGACCTGGGCCCTGCTGTCATGGCTTCCATTCACCCCCACACACACATCCTCATTCTGGACGACAACCGGCTGTTGCTGCCCCACTGGGCTAAAGTGGTGAGACCACCAGACACAGTCTAACAGGGCAGAGCAGCATAGAGCTGCTGCCTGCTGCAACTAATCAATTCTTTTTACCATAGCCCTTAATTGGCAGCCAAGAAAAACTTTAGTATTCATTGTATAATCTAAAGCAGAACATTCCTGACGCTCTCAGCTGCAACTGTTTGGTATTTGTGCCTGATAAATGTTTAACAGTACTGGATCATTTCAGTAAATGGATTAGTCAACAACAGTAGATTTATTTAAAATTTCCGATTTATGATGTAAAAATACCAGACATTCGCTGATTAGTTTCAGAGACATTTAAATGCCCCTGTTTCCCCCCAGGTCCTCAGTGACGTTGAGGCAGGGCGCTACATACACGGCGTGGCGGTCCACTGGTACCTGGACAGCCTCGTCCCCGCAGAGATAAGCCTGGGCACCACCCACCACCTCTTCCCAGAGTACTACCTGTTCGGCACGGAGGCCTGCGCCGGCTGGAGCCCGGTGGACAGAGGGGTGAAGCTGGGCAGCTGGGAGAGGGCGGAGCAGTATGCCGCTAGCATCCTCCAGGTAGGCGGCCTCAGTGGCCTCCCACTCTGGCTCCAGTTACCCGTGTTGGACGGCCCTGTTTAGCTGTTGAGGAGCGGACCGTATCAAAAGCGATTTTTGAAGTCAGATATGGGTCATAAAAGAGCAGGTAGAGGTTAGGGATCTTGTTGAAGAATGCTGAATGGAGTTGGAACCTACCCAATACCTTGAACAACATACCCAAACAACTACACTACCCTGCCCTGAGAGTATAAGTAAAATATCAGTGTGAAAAATATATGACACACTCTTCCGAATGCTTTCCACAGCCAAGGAGGGCACATTGTTACCTTGTCTGCCTTCATTTGGTTCAGCAGTTTGAATGGCATCACAAGGGATTTAGTGTGCGTGTGCCATCCCCATAGGACATGGGAAACCGCACGCTGGGCCCTTCCCTGTGCCTGGTGTGATTGTTCTCTGTGTGGTTGACCTCAAGGACCTTAACCACTATGTGGTCGGCTGGACCGACTGGAACCTTGCCTTGGACCCGGGCGGTGGACCAAACTGGGTCAATAACTTTGTGGACAGTCCCATCATAGTGAACCAAAAACAAGATGTGTTCTACAAGCAGCCGTCCTTCTACAGTATGGCTCACTTCAGGTAACACCCATCTACTGTTATGTGTTGCATGAGATGGGAGGAGTAGTGGACCTCGAGTGTTTAGTGATGCATATTTTCTAGTCTGCTCATTTAGGGCAACTTTAATTTCTTACGCCTTGAATTGTCCATGATTATAATTCCTTCATAACATGTTATTTCTGTGGTCCATAGTAAGTTCCTGCTCAAGGGGTCTCGCAGAGTAGGCTTGTCCGCCAGTAAAGAGACCACCCTTGAGTTCTCGGCCTTCATCAGACCAGATGGCTCTGTGGTGCTGATCATACTGAACCGGTAGGGGTCGGGGATATGTGGTCGATAACCCTAACCCTAGACGCTGATGTGAGAATCAGGATTGTGTGTGTCTGTGTGTTATAGGTCAGCATTGGAGGTCCAGTTTGAGGTGTGGGACCATTCGGTGGGCTTCATTCCCTCTACAGCGCCCCCTAGATCTCTGCTGACGCTCGCCTGGAACACACACTGACATGACACCCACACAAACACAACCTGATGAACACACATTGACATGACTACCATGCAAACAAAACCTGATACACACAAAACACACACACTGACAAGACACCCCCACAAACACAACCTGATGTACACACAATAAACACACTGACAAGCCCACTGTACTTAACATCACATGTTTAACATGTCAACTGTTAAACTTGCCTGCAACCACAAGGGATGCACAGACACTGGACTAAGGTGTAAAGCCTAATCTCAGCTATCTTAAAAAGGTTGCAGCTCAAATTAATACTTGAAATTAAGACATTGGAAAAAACCTGCTGACTTTGAATAAACTGAAGGGAAGACATCGAAAACTGAATGCAAACCCATTAGGATTGTTCTAGGGTTTTGGATACAAGGCATACTAATGGTACGCATTGGTACTAATGTTTGAATCAAAACTGTAAAGTGTGCCTGCAGCCAGACATTCTCTTTATTATTTTTATAATGTACATAATTTGCATACTGTTCATACACTGTTTTGTTGAGAAAACAATGGGAACTGATTTGTCAATGTAATTACCTATTGCATAGAAAATTGCCCATTTATTTATAGGAGTAGTGATGGAAATGAATGGGGTCTGTTCTAAAGGATCCATCAAAGCTGCTGCCCATTTGGTGTTGTCAACCATTAATAACGCAGACAGCAGGATGTAGGCTAAATCTGAAAATACAGGTTGTTTCAAGGGTTGATTACACGCAAACGATGTTTGGGCATGGATAAATCGGATGAATGTACAGGAAGTACTGCAGCCAAATACAACATTTGTTCCAATTTATTATAACATCATACACATTTTTTCATATATATAATATACATATTTTGATAATCAGATTTCACTTTTTTTTTTTCATTCGCCGTGTTTATTAATTTCAAACCATAAATTGGACTAAAAGTATTTACATAAAAAAGTGATAAAAATGTGAAAGAAAAGACAAGTTAACCAATTAATAAAATGATGAGCAGAGATGACTTATTTTTTATATAATATATACAGCAGAACAAACGCCTGGATGTTAATGACAGACAAAACAAAACAGGGTTTACTCTTTATCTGGAAGACCCTGGGCCCGCCTTCTCCTTAAAAAAACCTTTAAGTCTTTCAGATGTCACCAAAGACAAGACCATACCTTTACCCTAATACACCCTTCACAACCTCTGTCGGTGGCCCTCCGTAAAGCCATTATTTCCCATATTTTTCTTGGAGGAAAACAGATAAACCAATGCAAAAGGGTTGTGTCTGATGTAGAACATAAGACTTTAGGAGACTCAACTTCAGCAGAGTGTAGGCTGAGCGCAGAAGAGAGACAAAACATGTGGAATACAGAGAGAGCTTCCATGACAGTGTATTACAGCAGTGCAATTTTCAGGCTGGAAAAATAAAACATACGGTATGGTGAGAGGACACAGAGGAATCAACTTAGTTTTCTCTCTGGAAATCGACAGCGAGATATACTGCACCTGGGCTGGTCGTCGAGGTCAGTATGAGAGGAAAACATGTAGCACAGCGCGTGTGTCCAGAGTACATGGTTATAGGAATATGTCAAGGAAAAACCAAAGCAAATGTTTATTTTTTGTAGTAGTGATGAAGGGGAGAGGAGAAGAAATGGGTACTTCTGTGAACATAGATGGGGGGGGAAGAAGGGAATGTGTGCGACTCAGAAGGACCATCTCTCCTGTGTTCTCGAGTCCGTGGCGAGGGAGGGGGACTCTGGGGGAGGCTGGCTACTGCTGTCCTCTCCATTCAAGCCCTTCCTGCACACTGGACACGTGTCATGCTGTCGGGGAAGGAGAGGAGAGCATTGAAAACACCTCAAGTTAGTTTTTCTCAAATTGTACCTGGAACTCCAGTTAACCAACACATGGAGCTTACTGAGCCCTTTTAACATTACCTATGCAGTAGCAACAAACTGACTAGATGCCAACATAATACAGAGAGCTTACTCTAGTTGGATTTTTGCTTTGACTTACAAAATGTATCGATGCTGTGGACGACCCTATACATATTTTCTTCCAATTCTTCCCAGCAATCCGATGCTTTTAAGCCATTAACTTGCCAAATACAGCACATTCCAGCACAACACTGCGACAGCCCTTTCCTAAGGTCATAAGGTGTTGTCCAAGGCTCTTACCATTTCCAACCAGGGAACTATACAGTCTGAATGGAAGAAGTGATTACAGGGTAGCTGTCTGACAGGCTCCCCGACTGAGAAGTCCTCTTTGCAAACAGGACATTCCATACTGCAGTCTGCACACACACAAGACAGTGGGACAGGACATTAATAAGCATCACGTAGACATTATGGAGTTAATGCTCAACTAAAGGCAGCGGCTATGTAATGTATGGCCAATTACAGAATTAATATTGTGATTTATAGTCCTGGTGTGTCATCAGACATGTATGTCCTGATCAGACATCGATCGATTCAACCAGTTGTTCATTCGAATATCGTGACCGACCCCAGAAATAAATAGTAATAAGACACCGTCAGTTGACAAAATTGTGGGCTACGTGGGCAGGAGGCAATGCAAGATCATGCAGAAGTCTGAGGACATCCTAGCGAGTCAGATAGCACCTGCCCCGCAAAGTCTCATTGCTGATGGTGCTGTACAGAGAAATAGGACACATTTTGAGGAGCCTAGCTGGCAAAAACGATTGAGGAAAAAGAGTTGCGACAGGTATATATATATTCATAGAAATGGTGTTCATAATATAACTGATTCCTGTGCTAGTTCATATTGGTAGTTTAATAGTCTCTATTGCACAATTAATATGTTTACATGTTGTCGTTTTATATCCACTGATAGAATGAGAACTGAAGGAGATACAAGGCGCTCATACAGGGAATGAGAGCACACTGAACCCATCAAGGTCAGCATTCAGTCCGTTCTAGTCCTGTGTCTGCATGGAGACGGCATGGGGCTGACCTGCTTGTTCCTGAGAGACGTGGACGGTGGGGAGGGAGGAGATCTTGTCCTTCTCTGCTGGAGGCGGACCCGTGTTTTCAAACTGTCCCAACAGCTGCACGCACGTCATGAAATAAAAGCACTGTTAACATTTCAAATCCATCAAAAGAAAAATATGCCACTGATAAGAAAAAACTGATGTGGGCATTGTGTCTACCTGCGTTATTACGGCGTCTAGTCCTCCCTGTCCCCAGGCATAGTCCCCCGGGTTAGAGTGCAGCATCCCTGTCCTGGAAGAACAGTGTAATAATCAACATATAGCAGAAGGCTAGGACTGTCACATGATTTACCATTAGCTACCACTAGCAATAGCTAATTGGATTCCAAGAACAGTTTGGACATACCATGATATAGGGGGTGACCCGGCGACTCCAGAGTTGACAAACAGACCCGCCAGAAACTGTTGTACAATCCTAAATATAAAAGAACAAGCATTAAGGGGAGCCACAAGAGCTGATGACAGGGTGGAGGCGGGTGTTTGAGGCGTGAGGCTGACTCACCCTTCCACCGCAGGAGACCGGTCTGGTCTGCTGCTGCCTCTGGACCGGTACCTCCGCTGGCTGTGCAGGCGAGGGGGACGCCCCGGCCCCCAGTGTTCCCCAGACCCAAACGGACCCCCGATGGGACCCCCTAGACCCGCCGGAACCGAACCCCCGATGGGCCCCCCTCCGAGCCCGCCTAGCCCGCTGAGACCTCCCAGACCCCCTCCAGGGACCCTGGGCTCGGAATCTGGGCTGTCGCCATCCGTTGTGAAAGGCCGGTCCACAAACAGAAGGTGCCATAACTAAAGAGGTGGAAATGGACAAAAGGAGAGCAGAAGAGCAGAAATGTAATGAACAAAAGAAGATGACAAGGGGATACTGGGAAAATGGACTTGAGAAGAAGAAGTTGCAATGCCACACAATTCATATCCAAGAATCCTCCTTTCTGTTCTAAATGGGCCAGCCTGACATTCTCCCAATGGAGTCCTGAAGCACAACACATACCTCTGCAAACTGTGTGGCTGTGTCATCGATTCCAATAGCGCCACCCTCCAGTAGACTGAGGGACATGACAAACAAGGGGACAAAACACATCATTAGCAACATGCACTGAGCACTCTACCTTATCCTACCTATAACAGTGGAAGACGCATTCAAGGACAGTGTTGAGCGGAATCTGACACAAGCTCAGACCACACAAACAAGCATGAGGCGAGGCACCAAATAAATAACACTTTTGTATAAATCCAACACTAATTGTTCACCAATAGATCAATGAAAATGAAAATAATACCTGGAGTCTTCTGTTACTTCCTCTATGAATCCCGAGTCACATCTTGGACAAATATATTCCTAGAAAGTCAAAAAATATATATTTTAAGTGGTTGGTGGACATAAAAAAGGAATAATGCAAGCATAAAAACATATACTTTGTCAACACAAAGTCTATATCACTGATATCCATGTTATTTGTATACGGACAATAGACACAAGCAGGATACGTTTTGCTTTATTTTATTTTAAACAGCATGCAAAACTAGGACCAAAATCATGGCAGGCCAGTGTAGCTTTGGCATGCATATAAAAATAGCAGGGAAACTCCGACAGTTCGAAACGTACCTTCTGGGAAGGAAAGTAAAACCAAACTGGCCTACAGAAAACACACAATACAGTGGGAAATAATCTATATTGGAGGAGGGCAACTGTCTACTACTAACTATACAAATTAGAGTGTGGATGTAAGCGATTGACAAGGTTAATTTAAAGCCTTTTGATGTTGCTTTCGTTATTGGAACGAAACAAAGCATCAAGCAAGCACATACCAACTCATGACGACTTGAGTGTTACCAAAGGAAAGAGGCCAAGAAGCAGAGGATCGCAGAGGGCACCCTTGACAGACACATTACGCTGTTTTAAAGGCAATACAACGACACATCTCTGTTTGGTTGTTTGCAGAACACAACATCGACCAGATTGAGTGCCATCAACACCAGCCCTTGTCCCGGGTCCTAGCACTGTACAATGAAAATAACGACCACCGCCGAGGACCCAGCGTCGGCTATGAACAACGGGACGACCCCGGCAACGTCTCGGTGTTTAGGAAAACAAACGAGAGCCCCGGAGAACGATCCTGAGGACCGAGGGCCACAGCTCCTGACCGAGGGCCACAGCTAGCTGGCTACCGAGCAGCGAGCTAGCAGCTGATACTGTGGTTATTCCTACATCATGTCATCTATGAAAAGGTAAAGTATTAATAATGACTCAATAAGAGAGACAAAGGGGCCGCCTTACCGGGAGCTTGGGGCTCACTTCTCCCTTACAACAGTGACAGAAGAACCGATGAGGGGGTAGAGCCGCAGCCTCCGCCATCTTCCCCTAAATAGCACAAACACTGACGTCGGTCCTCCAGCGATATGAAGACAGCGCTCGGACGGCAGCCCGGCATGCACCGCGGCGGTCATATGAGAGAGCAGGAGAAGAAGGGCGGAAGTGTTGTGTTGCGTTGCGTCGTGGCGGAAGCCCGGCAAGCACCGCGGCGGTCATATGAGAGAGCCGGAGCAGAGGGCGGGCGAAAGTGTTGTGTTGTGTTGTGTCGTGGCTGCAGCCCAGCATGCACCGCGGTTGCCATAGCGCTGGAGCGGAGGAGGGCGGAAGTGTTGCGTTGTGTTTTGTTGTTGCTGCAACCCGGCCGCATGTGTTGTCACACTCACCCGGATCATTAAAAATAAATATTAGAGTTTCGCAAAGGTACCCGAGCTAACTTCATGTTGAACTGAGGGAAAGGTAACATAAAGGTCGAAAATTTCATGATTAAACCTTTAAGTTTGGCTTGCATTGATTGTCACCTGCGCATGGGCTTGTTCATCAGTTTACATTCGAAATGCCCCCTTTTCGGTTGACATCCACATTTTCTGTCGCTGTTTGTAAGGTGGCAGTTACATTCTATACTATCTAGTGTCACTTTGACACATGTTGGTTAGGCCTTTATCATTATTTTATTGCCTGCATCTTTATTTTCGTAAACAGATGACTGCCCAGGAGGCCCGCCTGTGTGGGCTTCTACTCCGGGAACACTTCGGAGAGGTGGTGGAGAAGATCGGGACGCACCTCCTCAGGAGTGGGGCTCAGAACCTACGCACCATCGTCAATGAGAGTGGTACTCCGATCGACCTGGTATGCTGGCACATTATTAACCATTAAAACGACCATTAAGGATGTCTTCATAGTTAGACATACAATTACGCTGGTTGGTCCCAAGTTTGTAATATGGACTTGCGTCCGAACAACAAGGCCTCCTTTCTCTCTATTTTCCAGGTGAAGAAGTCTCTGTGTGTGCTGATGAAGCATGGCGCATGCAGGTTCAGCATAGGTCGCAAAGGACCAGGGAGTCCTGTGGAGTACCAAGCGAGCTGCGAGAGGATCTTGGGGATTCTGCGCTATCCACGCTACATATACACAGCCAAGACACTCTACAGTGATACGGGAGAGCTGATCATTGAGGAATTGCTTCAGCGGGGCCACATGACCATGAGCAGTATTGTGAAGATGGTGGCCGACCGACTCACCCACAACATGGAGGGTCAGTTCCTGAGACCTTCATGGAGGGACTTGTTTCAAATGTATCACATGTTCTGATTGTCTCTGCAAGGCTATTAGTAATAATAATATATAATGGTTTTCTTTGTTGTTGTTTTAACTCTGCTAGAGGGTCGCAGCATAGAGTACAACGAGGTGGTCTCCACCTTCTCCAAGCTGGTCGAGACACACTTCCTGCAGCGATGTCCCCCGGTGTCGGAGGTCGTGCCACCGGTCAGCACCGCTCCGACGGTCCCCGGAGCCCCGGCGGCCCCCGTCAGCACCGGCCCCCCCACCCCCGAGAGCTTCTCCGACTGCTACTTGGTGCCTAGCGTTTCGCTGGCGGGCCGGGGCAAACGAAGGCGCTCTGGTGAGGACGTGGTCTTGGACCAGGGGACCACCAAGAAGGCCAAGACGGACCTCCAGGTGGGTGGGGGACGGGGACACCGCCTAGCGTTCAGAATCGTCTAAAGCCTGGGAAGCTTGTCTTGATTTATTGTGTTGAGTTTTGGGTTTCAAGGTATTGGGTTATTTGTCTGAGAACATTATCCACATGCATTTCTATATTTTTTTATCTGTCAAGCACACACTTGAATATCCGTGATAACCTTTCTGATTACATAGGATTTGGATTCTGTATGAAAGGATATTTAAAATGAGTGAACTGTTTTGAATCTACTTCTCAGACACATGGAGACGAGGGTATCTACTGGCAGGTGAACTTTGAGAGGTTTCATCTCCACTTCAGAGACCAGACCATAATAAGCGCCGTGGCCAGCAAACTGGACCAGGTGAGGATTTCTTGTAGGATGTTGACTAACGTCCAGTGTAGATTAACTTTGTATCGCAAAGTCTTCAGACCATTGACCTTAATGAGTAAAACCAGTACAAAAATACTAATTGAAATACATACACCATTGTACCTGTTATACATATACCGCTGTATGATGATAATCATTTTTCTTTGCATACTTATTAGGCATGGGAATCTCTTGGCACCTCACGTTTCGATTCCGATTATGAGGTCAACGATTCGATTCTGAAGCGATTATCGATGCAACAAATTTTTTTATGTACATTTCCATGCGTGATTTTCAAAAATATATATATATCTGGGTTTGCTACTCAGAGTTTGCTAATCACTTCCTACTTTTGTGATGATCATTAAAGACATCAACAGATGAATAAACGTATCTAATATTTCATGAGAGAAAGCTTTTGTCACAAATATGACGTTCTATGAACAATGCAATAATCAATGCAGCTTGCATTATAACACAATATGGAAGCATGCAAAAAAATCAGTTTCAGTTTTATTTCATTTCTAATCTTTCTTTTCTATGTCTTTAAAGGAAAAGCTGCTCTTGACTTAGAAGGAGTTCTTGTGTCTGGCTGTGAGTTTGCACGCATGCTATGCGTAGGCTGAATCGCAATCGTGTCAAGACAAATCAAATTGGCCAACAATACACACTGAAGATCAATTCAATGATTTTAAAATTACAAAAATTATCCCCCCTGGTTGCAGCAGGCAAAAAAAAAAAAAACGAGAATCGCGATGCATCGAGGAATCGATTATTTTTCCCACCCCTAATACTTATAGTGCACCAATGAAGCCTCATCTATATGTGTCTGTGTCCACCCCAGACGAGCAGTGAGATAGTGAGAACCATGCTGAGGATGAGTGAGGTGACCACCACCCCCTCTGCCAGCTGCACCCAGGCCCTGTCAGCCAATGAGGTCTTCAGGTCCCTGCCAGCCAACTACAGCATCAGCCGGCCCGTCTTGGACCAGTACCTCACACTGCTGGTTGATGACCCGGTAACACTGAACTAGATTCATATAAATGCAATGTTTAACACTGTTTCTGTTGGTCGGTACATTTGACATATTATACATGCATACACGTATATTTGTAGCTTCCCTAATGATATCCTCCTTTCTAGATGGAGTTTGTGGGGAAGACGGGAGACAGCGGAGGAGGAATGTATGTCGTCAGTATCCTTTTGATCTAGGAGGGAACCACGCTGTGATGGGATTCACATTGAGAATTATTTTCTTATAAAGGTGTGATATCGTGCTTTTTTGACTTTTCCCTTTGCTTTTCTGTTAAAAGGCCTATATATATACATGTTTTTTATATGCTGAGCCAGAAAAATCTAAGTCCGAGGCAGGGGGAGTATTCGTGCCCACCGAGAACGCCCCTCAATAAGTGCGTGAAACAGATCGTTTGTGCTCAAGTTTTTGCACTCAGACTGATGTTTACGAGGGGATGTGAATTTGCCGACAGACACGCAAAGCGTTCGGCCGATAGCAAAAGGGTCGGCGTGCTGACCAATCACAGCAGACTGGGCTACTCGGGAGGGGGGCCTTAAAGTGACATGATACTAAACAAAGTTTTTGAAGGACGCTGAAATTGGTTTTGCAGAAACCAACAGTGTGAGAATGATAAGGGGTATTTCTAACATGCAGCAATGTAACCCTATTCTATTAGGTTGCAATAATCAAATTATTATCCCTCAAATAGCATGATATGGGATCTTTAACTCATGGCACTAGATCTGCACAAAGCGCTGACCAACCTGGCGAGGGCCACACTCGAGTCCGTGGTACAGGAGAAGTACGCTGCTTTGTAGACCGCCCATGGTGGTTTCTTTCTAAGCGATTTGAAATATACCATTTAAGGAGCCAGTTATTCCACCCACCGTCAAATCTTCTATTCATTCCAATCACAGGTTTGGCTCCCGGTCTGCACGCATCTTTCGTCTGTTACTACGGAAACGCCATCTGGAGCAGAAGCAGGTGGAGGACTTTGCGATGATCCCAGCCAAAGAAGCCAAAGACATGCTGTACACATTGATGTCAGAGAACCTGGTGCTCCTTCAGGTACATCTACCTAACCAAACCATCCAGAGAAGGCCTTCCTGCCTCCCGTTCCCTTGAGACACTGTTGGGTTTTTGGATTACACAACCGTTCAAAAGTGTGAGGTCACTTAGAAATGTCCTTATTTTTTAAAGAAAAGCACTGTTTTTTTCAATGAAGATAACATTAAATTCTTCAGAAATACAGTCTAGACATAGTTAATGTGGTAAATGACCACTCTAGCTGGAAATGGCAGATTTTTAATTGAATGTCTACATAGGTATACAGAGGGCCTTTTCCAGGAACCATCACTCTTGTGTGCTAATGGTACATTGTTTAGCTAATTGTGTTAAAAGGCTATTTGATGATGAGAAAACCCTTGAGCAATTATGTTAGCACAGCTGAAAACTGTTGGAATGGAATGGAAAACATGAAATTGTCTGGGTGACCCCCAAACTTTTGAAAGGCAGTGTATGATTTTTGATTCCAGGAACTCCCCAAGACCCCGGACCATGCCCCCTCCCGTACCTTCTACCTGTACACTGTCAACCAGCTGGCTACTGCTAGGATGTTGCTGCAGCACTGTTACAAGGTAAATGACCACATAACGTTGTGGATGTCACAGCATCGTGTTGTTGGCCAAATGGGCTCAGTTGGACTCCTGTTTGAGGTATTGGCTCTTCCTCCCTTTAGACCGTGGCCAACCTCATAGAC
The DNA here is from genome assembly GCF_031168955.1 of Gadus macrocephalus. NCBI lineage: Eukaryota > Metazoa > Chordata > Actinopteri > Gadiformes > Gadidae > Gadus > Gadus macrocephalus. The sequence continues at coordinate 6,397,823 of NC_082387.1, read as the reverse complement.
CGCCGCTTGTTCGAAACCAAGGAGAGCAAGTAAGTGAAAGAACACAGCCAGGGCTTCTCACATCCATATCTCAAAAACCGAATTATCCCGGAGCCTGGATCCTTTTAAAGCACAGACTAGGACCTCTTTGGCACCTAAGCACATGTATTGATTGGCTGTTGTCCGGACTGACAGGCGTCTGCTAGAGAAGTCCCAGCGAATCGAGGCCATCATGGCGTCGTTGCAGGCCAGCGGTGCAGAGCCTGAGCAGCTTACTGAGGTGGAGGAGATGATCAGCGCCCCTGAGAAGCAGCAGCTGGAGTCACTGAGACACCATATCAACAAGTAGGAGCAGAGCCCCACTGGACCTAGGAACTAGGGCTGACCCTTAATGCTCCACTATCCAGTAGTCTTTCAGCAAAGTCGACCAAGTGTCCATTAGTCGCTGATAAAGTAAAAATAAAAACAAAGCCCTCCCTGACATGGCTGTTAACATTAACGCTCCCGCGATGGAGAGTCATACAGGGAAACGGAACTGACACACGCCTGGCGTTCATAGTATACTGTACATGCCAACCGGACAACGTATCAACACTAACCGCTGTCCCCACGCTGCTCAGACACACCCACCACTCACTAAATAAGAACAGTTTTTTTACTTCATTTTTTTTGACGACCGGCAAGCTTTCTTCTTTCTTGCTTTTAAATCAAGTTGTGTGCATTTTTACGGTACATAAATATGATTCACTCAACATTCATTGTCTATGCCGTTCATTTGGCGGCCCGCACAGTTTGTGTGCTTGTTCCAATTATATTTGTTAATTATAACAAATTATTATTTTAGTGTGATCTGTAATGGTGCAATGTTTAACAGTGTTTATTTACCAGCTCACACACACAGCTCTTCACTCTGAACAAATCCCCCATGCCACTGTCACTACAGTGTATATGTTGTTGGCTCAATAACAGGTGTAGTGATTTCCTTATTCTAATCTGTTTATCTCCAGGTTGGATTCTGCAGAGAACCAGGTGGATGAGACCATCTTCCTGCTCAAGTCTTACGTGGCCTCCACTGCTAGGATCACACGGTGATGGCGTTACTGTCGGGACTTTAATCTCCATCGTTCCTATTCAGACGAAGCTTCTCGCTACCTTCTGATATTGTGGTTGTTTATCAGTTTGTGTTTGCTTTTGACCTTTTTCTTTCAGTTACAATAAAGTTGTATATCTTCAGCTGAATGAAGGTAAAACCAAGAGCATCTGTTCAAACTCTTTAATTTCGACAACAGACGGACAGAGACAGTGAGACAGACATAGGACAACGTAATGTGCTGAAATGTAAAATGATGTCTGAATATTAAATAAAAGGACAATTGTTTAATGCACTTGAGTCAAAAAACAAAGTAGAAAAAGTTATTTACATAAGTGCCCCCGACCCTATGAATAGTGGGTAGTGCATTCCTGTCGGACCTCCATTTTCCCCTGGTCCTGGAGGTCCTAGTTGAGGCGTAGAGCTCTGGATCCAAGACCTAGCGCTGTGAGGGACCCGGGACTGTCATTGGCAGCATGTGGGAAGGACCACTCGGGTAACCATCACAACCGTTGTCATGGCAGCTGACCGCTTCACTCCTCCTGGGTCTCCTCTTCCTCGGGCTGTTTCCGTGTGAAGAAGCCCAGCTTCATCACGAGAGACACCGGGGCATTAATGATCACAGCAATCAATGAAAGGAGCCACTGCTTCTGCAGTGCTACTCATCCTATAATATCTTATATATATCTTATAGGATGAGTAGGACGCAGAATCGACAAGTTATGTAGAACCATTTAAAACGGATTGGGTAAAAGCCATTTAAACGTACCTTCCATAATACAAAGATGATTAGCGCCAATAAGAGCAAGCCTCCAATAATGCTACCAATCAGAATCCAGAGTGAGATGGGAATGGCGCGCCCCTTGAGCACCTCCAAGACCGTCTTGATGGTGGAAAGAGGAGGATGGAGACAAATATACCTATTTTAATACTTTTCTCTTTCTATCATGCGTTTCGTTATTTAAAAAGGTACACTAACTACATGTGAAATAAAAGGGAAAACAATCCTTCAGAGAATCCAATGTTTGTCATTTATTATTGCACTTGATTTCTATAACTTCACTGGTTGCAAATTGTTGCAAGTTTAATCTGAATACGAGCCCTGTGAAAAGACAGATAGACCCTTCTCCCAGAGGCATCGTAGGATCCATCTACTTATGGATCTACTTCTTTAATGTACCAGGGCATAGGCAGCAGACTAAACTATTGAAGATAAGCCTAGTACCCATGCCTGTTATAAATTAGTAACAGACCCATAATTAGTGTTATGACATAAACCTATGATTGTCCTAAATTGTATATCGCTGTTGAAAAACAACGCTTTCTTTTCTAATCAAATTATTATTTGAATGGGAGAAATCATTTTGTGCCACTGATGGGAGAATGAAACAATCCTCTTTGGCTCCAAGGCCTGGTGTATGAGTGGTCAGGTTTACCCTGTGTATTGATGGCTAGCTGTGAGGGAGAAACACACCACCCTTTGCGTTCGCTCCTTACCTCTCTCCAGACAGCGCCTGCCCCCAGGGTGATGAGGTGACTCTCCTGGGCTGCCAGGCGATAAGTGCCGACTACCTTTACTGACTTGTACTTGGCCTAGTGAGGGAAACAGAGACCGATGTCACTAGAGCTGGGGGTGTCTGCTGACAAATGCAAGTTACCTTTGTGCTGATACCTGTTGTGGCTCTCTTAACAAGACAACAACAGTGTCTGTGTGAGTGTGTATGTCTCACTTTTCTGAAGAATTCGTCTTGAACCCTGCGACTGACGCGAATAAGGACTTCTTGTCCTTTCAGGAGCTGCCGCACGTCACACACCACCTCTACGCACCAGGACCTGCTGCAGTTCTGCACACAGAAACGGGCCATCACTTACAGTCTAGTACTAAAGGCACATGCTGTTGTCTGTGAAACCAAAGGCTGCTGCTCACCAGAATGTCATTCTGCAGCATGTCTTCAGGGTGGAGAGGCCGTACGTCTCTCTGCCTGCCCTTCAGCCGGGCCAGATCGCTCACTACACTGCAGTTCACCCCAGTAGCCTGCAGGAGGGGTAGTGAGGGACCGTCACGATAGATCTGCACAAACGTCACTCACAGAGAACAGAGTTCTCTCTCCCTCTGGATCGCTTTCACTGTCTCTTACCCACACAGAAAAGAGGGAGTACCCCTCTCAAACTGTTTTCGAGTCGTATCTATTTCTCTCTGTCCCACACATAGACACATACAGAGAACTACTCACGTTGTGGAAGAAGACCTCAGTGACGTTCATAAACACTCTGTCCCCCGCGGCCACCGCAGGCAGGTTCAGCCGCAGCTCCATGTTGTTCACCGCGTAGCAGCCCAGGTTCTGCAGCTACACACACGCACACGTGCAAACGCACACGCACCCACACACGTAAATGCACGGGCACACACACACACACACACAGACATTCACACACACCCTCACTAAATTTATATTGTGGTCCCAAGCCCTATTTAGGGACTATATTTCATAAGGAATTAATAAGAAATGTGATTGAAGGCACATCTAATGAGCATGTGGTTTACGTGTGTATCGATGAATTGAATGATGCCAAGGGCCCAGCCTTTACCTTGAAGTTGGTGTAGAACTCAGGCCCTACGGCCTCGGACATCGTCCTGGAGGGGTGGACCTCGTAGCGGTTCAGCTTGGAGTCACTGCAACAGAAAGCAACAAGCAAAAGTTAAGCACTTTGAGATTCTTGAATATAAAGTGCAGTATAAATAAAATTTATTATTATTATTATTATAAAGAAAGCTAGTAAGGGTTGAAATGCCCTCGGTGTATCAAATGGATCCCGATAGTGTATGTTTGAGCAACACACCTGCTGACGAACAGGTCTGGCTCGTACTGGACAAAGCTCTGCAGCTGGACGCTGTTGTCCGCCAGAGTGTCCTCTCGCTCAACACTGTCGCTGCAAGCAGAGAACCACACGCGGGGCCAGAGGTCAGCACACATGTCACGGCAGAGCGTCTGTACATATAAGGTGTAAGGTAGCGTGATGGAAGCTACCTGGCCGCATTGAGCTTCATCTGGACCCGGCTGTGTAGCGACGTACAGCTGAACTCGAACTCCAGCATGAAGTCTACCTGGAGGTGGAGAGAGAGACGAGGGTAAATGGGCAAGTTGAGTGTAGCCTCATGACTTAACTGTTTGTGTAGCCTCATGACTTAACTGTTTGTGTTATAAGCCTCCACCTACCTTGGACTGGGACCGGAACACAGGGTAGCTGACGTTACAGGAGTGACTGTTGGACCCCAGCGCTGTGCACTCAATCTTAAACTGAGTGTCGTCCTGCGACCGCAAGGAGCAGAGAGATGAGTAGTCTGCTAATGTTGATGTCAATACTAATATCTTTTCACAGATTGATTACTAAATACTGTGCTGGTATGTGCTGTGTAGTGTCATCCTTGTAGTAGTTAACGTGTAAGCAAACCCCTTGTTTCATCGAATTTAAACATTGAGATATAAAATAAATGTGTTTTGGGCTAAGAGTTCTGGGAAGAAGTGGGCGTGTTATCCCCATGGATACGACAGAGGGCAACTTCGTGATACTGTGTTTGTGTATGAACATTATAATGAGCATTGCTGCAAATTAATGTTGTTGTACTATAAGTGCAACACCATGCTACGAACGTGGTGTTGCACTATGAACAAGATTCGAACATATTTAAGCAAAGGTGGATGAGTTTGGCTTGATGTTTTAGTGTATTTGTGTGTTTGTGTGTGTGGTTGTGTGTAAGTGTGTGACTACATGCATTTGAGTTTGGTGTTCCATCATCTGTGCATTAGTAGGTTTGCTTGTGTGCTTGTGTGTCTGTGAATGTGTGTGCGCGCTTGAATGAATGTGTGTGTGGCAGCTAATGCTAACTAGCGTACCCTGATGCTAAGGCTGGAGAAGTGCAGGTTGCGTGAGTAGTGCAGCACCAGGCTGGAGTTGTACGCATTCTCCAGCTTGTTGTGGAGCTGAACCTCCACGGCCAGCCGTCTGCGGGGGCTCCGGATCACATAGGGCTTGTGCCTGCCAAAAACAACCAGTAAGTACAGCCTGATGGCACCACCTGGTCAGGGGCTGCCGGAAGGTGTATGTGTGTGTGGGTGCGTGCGTGCGTTATTGCGTGTGTGCGCGCGTGTGTGTGTGTGTGTGTACCTGGTCCCAGAGATATCCATGTGTGCGTTCAAGACCAGGTCTGTGGTGCACACGTCATCCTCACCACAATCCTTAAAGAAAGGGATCTGGAGAGATGTGAGAGAGTGAGGGAGACAATAATACACTTACTGGTTTGAACTGAACATAGCGTCCATAGTGAGGATGACATCCTGATCCTCGGATGAGAAGGGTCCACTCACAAACTTCTTGACGGTGGTGGGCCAGGCCTCGTCCAGCACCGGGCCGCTCTCCGTGTTGTTGATTTTGTAACGCAGCGAGAAGCTGATTGGACGGATATAGTCAGCGGTGTCCTGTCAACAGAGACACGGTCATTCACAGATGTGAATGTCTGGGCCAGTAGCGTGCGGTGACTCTAAATTTCAGTTAGGCAGAAACTACTGGCGTATGACCACAACCACAATTTATATGTTTTTTTAATATGTACATAATATATACATATGTAATATTGTATATATGCTTCACATCACTCACACCCGTGGTCCATAATTCCCCTCATCCTGTGCACACTAAAACCAGTGTTTCTCTTTGAGCAACCACATAGCCATTTTTTGCTTTTCATACCATGCTCGGGAGAAAGTTCTGTTCTGTTGTAAAATTTCCCCCTTTCCTTCGTTTGTTGGATAATGTTTATGTCCGTCTGGGCCAAGTTGTTTGATGGCTTTACTTCTCTTCCAATTTGAACCTCTCAAATGTTTGTTTTTTTAACAGAAACTCAACACTGTTAATCACAGGTGCAACACCACTCGCCATATCTGCATCTGATATAGGAACGACGAAAGACGCTGGCGGAATAATTTGAGTTAAAATAACAACAGTTATAGAATATATGACCATGGGGCAGACTACTTTACGACCATATAGGCGCCTTTCAGCGCAGATTGCAATTCTTATTGCAGCCTGCAGGGTTATGCGATTAACATACGGAGGAACGCAGTCGCTGAGCTGCCCTGCCCCAACACTGCATGACATGTTAAACTCAACTACAATCACCACCATCATCCAAAATTTGATGTTAACAGACCAAAAATAGTCGGAAAGCCTACAGAAACTAAAGATAGTTAATTGGAAAATCACATTATTAAAAATAGAGTTGGCTCAATGATTAGCTGAGGAACAATTTTTTTGGGAGCATGCTTTTGCAAGTAGTTCACTGCCCCACCTGCCCATATAGATGGCAAGCGCCTGGCATGGGGTATTGGGTTGTAGGATTATTCACTTATGTATCAGGTTGTATTCCCTCTCACGTGTCCCCACACAGGCTTCCTTCTATCTCTGACTTTCAGCCCACTATTTTGATATTTTTCCCTTAGGGTTAGTCCTCAATCCTCTCTTCCCCAGCCCCTTGAAGCTGTCGCTGTGAAAGCACTCACATAGACGTGGAAGGGAAGGCTGTAGCAGAGCATATGTCCCGTCTGAACCCCAACCACCATCTGCGTCTGTCGCTGGGAGTTGTCATCAAACAGCGCCCGGGCCGACAGCTTCCTGTCGTCCAGCATGGCCGTGATCCACAAGGCTGAGTCAGAGCACACACAGCCCGGAGCGTCAGAATAAAAAGAACCAGTTCAATCAGAAAGGCTTTTAAAGGTCCCATGGCATGAAAATCTCACTTTATGAGGTTTTCTAATATTACCGTAATATGAGTTCCCCTAGCCTGCCTATCGTCCCCCAGTGGCTAAAACTTGCGTTCGGTTTAAAACGATCGTTTGAGATTCATAATATCGTCTTGAGGCGCACACAAGTGATAATATATATTATAGGATATAGATATCTATGTATAATATGATATTATTTAGATATAGAGCTCCAAATATTCTAGTGTTCTAGAATATTTACAGCACACGGTCAAAGGCTGTGTGCGCCTCGGCATTGCGATACATCCACTGTAAACGGAGTGCATGGTACCGTGGCTGCAAGCTGCCCAGGGCCACACCCCCACCCTCCTCCTTGACCCGCCTCTCTCCTCCTCATTTGCATGAAAGCTACATACACCGAAACGGCGCGTTTGGGGAAAGCTCAATATTCGACTGGCTCGTAGTGGCTGTAATTCTTCACCAAGGCGGAATTTCGGGAACGTCTTCGAATAATGTGTTAGGTGCCCACTAATATCTATATTAAAGCATCCATAAAGTAGCATGCCATGGGACCTTTAAGAAAGCTTTCACATACAAGGAATGGTAAATTGGGGCTGAGATACAAGAAACATTATGAGATAGGAAAAAGATATGAAGAAATCTATACAATATAAGGTATATATATATAGGTATGGAGGTAGTGAAGCTACTATTCACAAGGTATGGAGGTAGCGACGTTACTGTTCACTAGGTATGGATGTAGCGACGTTATTGTTCACCAGGTATGGAGGTCCTGAAGCTACTGTTCACTGGGTATGGAGGTAGCGACGTTACTGTTCACTGTATGGAGGTAGTGACGTTATTGTTCACTATAGAGGGCCTGAAGCTACTGTTCACTGGGTATGGAGGTAGCGACGTTACTGTTCACTAGGTATGGAGGTCCTGAAGCTACTGTTCACTGGGTATGGAGGTAGCGACGTTACTGTTCACTAGGTATGGAGGTCCTGAAGCTACTGTTCACTGGGTATGGAGGTAGCGACGTTACTGTTCACTAGGTATGGAGGTAGCGACGTTATTGTTCACTAGGTATGGAGGTACCGAAGCTGTTGGCCTGGGTTCCTGGAGACCGGGACACAGCCAGGAAGCAGGCGGTGGCGTTGAGGCAGGCCGAGTCACGGCTGCCCCTCTGGCAGGTCTTCTGGATCACGTTGATGGAGTGGGGCTGGAAGTCCAGGCTCACGTTGACCTGGACGATGCTACGGGAGCTGGGGGGGGCGGGGGGGGGGGGGGGGGGGGGAATAAAGCATGAGACTAGAGACTATTGGGAGCCAAATGATGATCGTTCCTGGAAGATTTTAAGTTACAGCATTCAGTAAACTTCCACAATATTGTCACTCCAATAAAGAAATTAGCACAATCATATATTATTGATTTACCTTTCTGCAATAAACTCCAACTAAACCATCTCTCACTAAAGCTTCCCTAGCAGCTAGAGAGGTCCAGCCACTTTCGGGGACTCTCTATGGTCTACCATCCCTCCCCCCTCCCCTCCAGCCCTGTCCCACTCCGCTGACCCACCTGAGCAGGACAGCGCTGCCCTGGGCCCCCACGGCCAGGTCTATCAGCTCGTCTCCATCCATGTCCAGACGGGCGCTCACACCGCGGCCAAAATACCGCAGTGACGGGGAGATGTCTACGGCTGCGATGCGCTGCAGCAGACAGAGACCAGAGTGGCAGAGGTGTTTAGTGTCTAGATGTCCGGATCGGTCGTGTGGGCCTGAGCTGAGCAGATCATACCTGTTTGTAGTCGTGGGAGATGTAGATGTTGTCTCCGTGGTAGAGGTACACCGCCCCCCGGTGGTCGTCCTCCAGCGGCGCACCCACCAGCAGGTCGCTGAAGCCGTCGTGGTTGAGGTCGGGTGCGGCGGCCATGGCGTAACCGAACCGGGCGTCCTGGGTCCTGACCACCGCCTTCAGGGTCCCATTCAGCACAAACACCCCCTCCTGGGAGAGAGGAAGAGAGGAGGAGCAGAAAGGACAGGAGGAGGAGGAGGAGCAGGAAGAGCAGGAGGAGGAGGTGGAGGAGCGGGAAGAGGAGCAGGAGGAGGAGGAAGAGGAGGACAGGAGAAGCAGGAGGACAGGAGGAGGAGGATGAGCAGGAAGAGCAGGAGGAGGAGGTGGAGGAGCGGGAAGAGGAGCAGGAGGAGGAGGAAGAGGAGGACAGGAGAAGCAGGAGGACAGGAGGAGGAGCAGGAGGAGGAAAAGGAGGACAGGAGGAAGAGGAGGAGGAGGACAGGAGGAGTAGGAAGACATCAGACGCAGGACAGGAGGAGAGGAGGAGGAGCAGGAGGACAGGAGGAAGAGGAGGAGGAGCAGGGGGAGGAGCAGGAGGCAGGAGGAGCAAGAGAAGGAGGAGGAACAGGAGGACAGGAGGACAAGAGGAGTAGGAGGAGGAGGAGCAGGAGGACAGTAAGACAGAGGAGCAGGAGGAGCAGGAAGACAGGACGCCAGTTATTAGGATAAATTATGTTTTAAAACATGAATTTTGACCTCAACCGTGTAGTTGAGAATCTGAGAATCTGAGATAAAGAAAATTGGACATAATCGATGCTATTTGTTTGCCATATATTACCCATTTTCTATTGTTTTGTTTTCATGGTAATGGAAATTTCCGCTCCATACAATAATCACTTCTGCCCCTGGGCGGTTCTCCTCCTTACCCCATTAAACGTGTAGATGTAAACTCTGCCAGCCTCTTTATTCCCGGAGCCCAGGAACATGGGAGCTGCAACCAGCAGCACATCCGTGATGCCATCCTGGTCAATATCCAGCCCACACACCTCACTGCCGTAGTACGATCCAATCTGGACACACAGGGACCACAGCGAGGGAGACGCGTTACTGCACTTCTTCACCAATAGGGGGCAGACTTGCTCTGTTTGTTATAAACCAAACCAAGTTCAATGTCAACCAATACATAAAACAAACGGGCAGCAGGAGAACAGGCGCTACCTGTTCTCCGTTCAGAGCCTGAACGATGTCCACGTCCCCGTCGTCGCTCAGCTCAAACAGGATCACTTTACCCTTGTGTTTGAACCGTGGGGCCCCGGCCACGTACAGCCGCCTCCAGTCCCCCACAATCACAGAGGACACGGTGTAGCCTATAGACACACACACACACACACACACACACACACACACACACACACACACACACACACACACACACACACACACACACACACACACACACACATAAACACAAACACACACACACACACACACACACACACACACACACACACACACACACACACACACACATACATAAACACACACACACACACACACACACACATACACATACACACATACATAAATACACAAACACACACACACACATGCATACATGCATGCACACAAAGATATATGCACACGCAAAAAGACATACATACATTTATATTTTGTTCGTGTTTTCAAACCTCTGTGAGGTACAGGACAAAGCCCAAAATACTTTACATGTATCTTACACAAGTCTGAGTCAGTCAATCCGACATATAATGCATAATCAGTAGCGCACTAGTCAGAGTGCCAGAACCTCAGGCACCTAGATAAGCAGCGTGGTTCTTGAGTTCCAGGGGGAACTCGGACTCGAAGGCCTCCCTGGGGGGCATGATGCGCCCGTTCACCCCCTCCTTCAGCACTCCTCCGTCCCAGTCGTAGGCGCCCACCATGCCAAACAGGATCCCATCCTGAAAACAGCAGGGGGGGACGGGGGACAGGAGAGACAGGCTTTGATGTCAGACTGGTCACCAGAGCAGACTATTCAAATTACTACCTGATAGTCAGAGTCTGACTCTCTGTTTAGTTTCCCTTCTCTAGCTGTCCACCACCTTAAACTGTTCTTAAACCCTCACTTCACAGATCCCGCCACTCCCATCTGCAGTTCATTCCCCTCACCTGAGCGTCCTTGTCAATCTTCCCACCTGCCCCTCATTCCCTCATCCCTCTCTCCCCTATTGACCAGTTCACTAGCTATGTTCCCTTGTCGGTTCGTTATACGTGTCATGTCCCTTTTGTAGTTCCCAAGTTGTTAGTATTTCCTATGCCAGTTCATGGAAATGAGATTTAGAGTTTTTATGGAAGTATTTTTTTTCCGTTCCCCAGAGTTCTGGTCTGTATTGGGGTCCTATCCCTTTGGATCATGCTGCCCTGCCAGCCCTGGTGGAGACACCTGATGTTGTACTTAACAAACTCACATCCAGGATGTGCGTTGAAAAGCCGATCTGCGACATCTCCATGTGGAAGGAGCTCTGGTTGGAGCCCAACGTGCCTGGAGGTGAGAGGAGGGGTGAGAGGAGGGGGAGAGTGAAGGGGTGAGAGTAGTTGGAGAGTGAAGGGGTGAGAGTAGGGGAAGAGTGAAGGGGTGAGGAGGGGGAGAGTGAAGGGGTGAGGAGGGGGAGAGTGAAGGGGTGAGAGTGAAGGGGTGAGAGTGAAGGGGTGAGAGTGAAGGGGTGAGAGTAGCGTGGCGGTCAGTAACAGGACAATGATGGTCTTTCCCTTCACCAGGGGGACTCTGCAGACTTGCCACCCCCACCCTTATTTTCTCAGTCTCCCGTACCCTCCCTTCCTCCCTTCCTCCCTCTCTCTGGTGGATCTCCACTCCCCTCCGACTCCCTGAAGAGCCCAGGTGGTAGTCACGTCTCCCCCTTCCTTCCTCTCCCTCCTTCCTCCCCTCGTTGATGTCTTGGTGCCATGATGTCTTTAGCAGAACTGCTCACATATGTTGGGCTATGCTGTGAATAAGTGCTGTTTTATTCATATTTTGTCTCCTCTTACAGAAGGCGAAGAGAACATAGTTCTCTTCCATACGTCTCGCTCTCTCTCTCTCTCTCTCTCTCTCTCTCTCTCTCTCTCTCTCTCTCTCTCTCTCTCTCTCTCTCTCTCTCTCTCTCTCTCTCTCCTCTCATACTATCTCTCTCCCTCTAAGATTGTAAAATGTGATAACCCATCACATAATAAGTCTGTTCTGTAAAACTAATACCTTTTTCTTATTTAAGAAACTTCCCTCGTAAGCCAATCTTCTCACACATTGCTGCGAGTTCAGTCCAGACACCTCTTATCTCATCTTGGGGACAAGCTCATGCACTGTTATAGTAGTATAGGTGCGGTTCGGCGCAGCTCAGTTACGGCTTGTGTTCTATTTCATGTAGGCTACGCCGTCTAGGCCTCGCCCTATGGGCTTGTCCGGTGCGCGTCCTCGCGCACACTGAATATTTTAACTATGCACCAATCAACAAGGGCACCGCCCACATTTCCCACGGCACCGTGTATATAAGGCGGCGCATACTGCCGCTCATCCTCCCTTTTCTTTCAGCATTGTACTGATCAACATGACTTCTAAACTTCTCGAACCCTGTTGCAGCGGCGTGGGCGAGGCGACACACCAACGGCCCTTTTCAGGGCCACTGAGGAGCGCTTCCCTAAGAGCTGAGCCCTTCTCAGGGCCTCATTGTGCTTCCTGTCCCGCTTCCCTTGCGCCGGGTGACGGGCTCCTGGCGTATTTTCAGATGCCTCGGCGCTGAACACGCCGCGGTTGCCATAGTTACCCCCGCCTCTTGTGCCGCCTGCCGCATGCTGCCTGAAGAGGGGCTCCCCTCGAGGCACCTATTCTTCTCGTCGTCGGTGGACCTCTCCGAGGCCATCGACATTTTTAAGGCTGGAGTACCGGACGTCGAAGACGACGACGACCACATCGAGGTGGACGACGTTGCCTCCTTGAACAACGTCTTTGCGGACCCTGCGTCCGGGTTCTCCCTCTCCAGGGCTTCCACCGCCATGGTCGTCCACGCCGGCGAAATCATGGGCGAGGCGGTGGCCATCAAGGGCATCCCTATGCCAGCCCCGCCTCTCGCCCTCACGTCGGATGACATGCAGGGCGAGTGCTTTCGCAACCTGTCTTCCTCCCGGCGGGCTACCCAGTGCCCCCTGTTCCCACCGGTTCAGCATTTCCTCACCGCTGCAGGTGGAGACCCTTCTACCCTGAAGGCCCCCGTGAAGGCCTTCTCTGATGGCATCCTAACGAGAAGCCGCTGCCCCCCGACCGCCTCCAGAAGCAGATTATCGGCCTGACGGACAGAGTGTTCGTCTGTGCCTCAAAATCTGCGGCGGCGGTCAACAACCTCGCCCTGCTCACCTCTGCCCTGGTCTTGGCTGGCAGGGAGGCTTACGGCCCGGAGGAAGCCGCAAGATGGCTGGCGGTTTCCCGCTTCTCCAGTGCCATCCTTCAGCTATGCGGATGGCGTCCAAGCAGTATGGCCTGGACGACCATGATCCAGAGGGCCATATGGCTCTCTCACACTGCGGTGCCGGAACGAGAGAGGGCCAGCCTCGTCCAGGGCCCATTAGCTCCGGATGGACTATTTGGGCCCCGGTTCTCGGAGGTGCTCGTGCACCAGCAGTCTGTCCGTGAGAATCGTTCCCAGTTCGGGGCAATTCTCCCGGGCTCCTCCCAGCAGCAGGCCGGAAGGAAGCGGGGTCAAGCCCGGTCCCAACGCTCCAGGGGGCCGCCTCCAACCCCGATGCCGATAGCCTCTGGTTCACCTGCTTCAAATAAGCGGCGTCCCTTTGAGCTTCGTGGGCGGACTGGAGACTCGTTACGCGAGCCCGTAGATACGGACGCTTGTACCAGTCTCCTAGTTCCCCACATTATCCCCTCTACCTCCCTCCCACAGTCTGTGGAAGGTGAGGAGACAGATAGTCTACGTACTTGGGGCTTTGCCTAGACTCAGCAACCATGACAGCGATGCTCTCGCCTCCTCGACGAGACGCCATCCTGTTGGCACTCTCCCGCTTTCGCGTTCACAGAAATGTGACCGCACTGTCCACCATGCGCCTGTTAGGGCTGATGGCAGCCACCCTGCTCTTTATGCGAAGACTCCAGCAGTGGTTTGCTCGCCAGATTATGGTTGGACCCCATGCGACACAAGCTCAGGGTGCTCCTCGTACCACGTTCTGTCTCACCAGACCTGGGATATTGGGAAAAAAAAAAACGCCCTTCTCAGTGACGTCCTACGTAGTGGTCTTCACGGACGCCTCGTTGACGGGTTGGGGAGGAACGTGTCTCTCTCACTCGGTCGGAGGCGAGTGGCTTACGCCCGCTACAGCACACATACATTTGTTGGAACTCGCCGCTGTGAGGAAAGTGCTTTTCTTTCACCGCCACGTTCTGATCAGGACAGACAGTGTGTCGGCGGCAGCGTACATAAACAGACAGGGGGGAGTGCGCTCCTCTGCTCTCCACCGAAAGGTGGTCGAGCTCTGGCTTTGGGCTCATCAGTATCTCCTCAGTCTGAGAGCCCTGCATATCTCAGGTGCTCAGAACTTCGGGGCGGACCTCATGTCTCGCGGCGGTCCCCGCCGAGACGAGTGGCGGTTACATCCCGACATTGTCAGACTGATCTGGCAGAGGTTCGGGAAGGCTCAGGTGGACCTGTTTGCGTCCAGGGAGAACACACACTGCAGGTTCTGGTTCTCTCTCAACCCTCGGGATCTTCCCCCGTTAGGGGAGAATGCGTTGGCACACACAACTTGGCCGCGGGCTCTCTTGTATGTGTTTCCCCCGCTCCAGCTGATCCTTCCTCTTCTGGAACGGGTCAGACAGGGATTGTCCCTCATTATAGTGGCTCCGGAGAACCGCTCAGATCTGTGGTTTCCAGAGCTAGCGGCACTCTCACGGACGGCGCCTTGGCCGGTACCGTTCAGATCAGATGCGCTTTCACAGGCCCACAGGACATTGCACCACCCGCCTGATGTATCGGGCCGGCTGATGGATTGGCACCTGAGAGGTTGATCCTGCAGGGCAAAGGTTTGCCTGAAGCGGTTATCAACACTATTCAGAGTGCTCGTGCACCTTCTACTTCTTCCCTCTATGCAGCGAAGTGGGCCGCTTTCTCTAATTGGTGTGACAGGAACCATGCTGTCCCATCTCAATGCGAGGTGGGAAGCGTGCTTGCGTTTCTGCAGTACATATTGGAAAAAGGTTTGGCCTTCTCCACTATCAAGATCTAAGCGGCAGCCGTTTCGGCTGGCCATGCAGGCTGTGATGGCAGACCGATCTTCAGCCATCCACTGGTCAAGAGATTCTTGCGTGGGGCTAGACGTGTTAGGCCTGTTCCGCCCGTGCTTACACCACGCTGGGAGCTCCCCACCGTGTTGCGCGGGTTGTCCAGGGATCCTTTCGAGCCTCTGTCTCGGGCCCCTTTGGATGCCCTCTCCTTTAAGACAGCGCTCTTATTGGCTTTGGTTTCTGCCAAGCAGGCCGGTGAGTTGACCGCTTGTTGCTTAACGAGGACAGCTCCTTTGCGCTGCTCAGACCTAATCCTGCGTTCCTCCCAAAGAACATTGACAGTTCTTTTTGGTCGAGAGATATTGTGCTAAAGGTTTTTCACCCCCGCCTCATTCTAGTGAGGCGGAGGCGGAGTTGCATCTCCCGGTGCGGGCACTGGCTTTGTACGTGAAACGCTTGGCCGCGTTCCGCACCACACAACAGTTGTTTGTGTGTTATAGCGACGCTGGCAGGGGCCCTGCTCTCTCTAAACAGCGGATTTCTCGCTGGATATGTGAGGGTGTTGGCTTAGCCTACTCTCGGCAGGGCTTAGCGCCACCGTTGGGCGTTAAAGCTCACTCGACACGGGGTGTGGCCGCTTCAACGGCTCTACTCAGAGGCATATTGGTGGAAGACATCTGCGCGGCTGCGTCTTGGTCTTCCCCGGCCCGTTTGTCAGTTTCTACATGTTAGACATGTCCAGGGGCTCACTCTGCAACTCTGTGTTGGAGTCCGGGGCCCCTTCTACGGTTTAAGAATATAGGCATGTTCTATTAAGCGGCATCGTCAATATCCTCTCGCTGGCTGGCGAGTTGGATTTGACTGCCAGTATTTCACTCGTTTTTCAAATGGAAAACGGACGAGAGAAGTTCCTTATTGGAGAGTTGGACTCCATAGCGCCGCCCCTGTTGGTAGCGGACCTAATGGAAACCATATTACTCTGGTTTTTCTTTTCCTTTTCATGGATTCCATGAAGCACGGATTTGAGCCAGAGTTTTTACAGACTCACTTTTTTCTCGTGATCATCGCCTTGCTCGATCTAGGAGGAATTCGTTTTTTATTAAGCTGTTATGCACTTTCTCGGCTTTTTTGAGTCTGATGTGCCCTGGTGACTTAAGTTTTTTGACTGGGTCCAGCAGGAGTACATTGATTGGGCTCCGCACGCAGCTTCGCCTTAGCCCCTAAGGTGAAGCCTAGACGGCGTAGCCTACATGAAATAGAAAGATAGTTATGATATGATAACTCTAGTTCTATGATTGTAGGCGTAGTTTCCCACCTGTTGTACCCTCCAAATGCTGATGAGCGGCGGTATGCGCCGCCTTATATACACGGTGCCGTGGGAAATGTGGGCGGTGCCCTTGTTGATTGGTGCATAGTTGCAATTTTCAGTGCGCGCAAGGACGCGCACGGGACAAGCCCATAAGGTGAAGCATAGACGGCTATGCCTACAATCATAGAACTAGAGTTATAATATCAGAACTATCGTTTCCACCACCGACAGAGGGGGGGGGGGGGGGGGGGGGGGGGGGGGAAAGGATCGCGATAGCCGCAGCAGCTACGTTAGCATTGTGACCTCATAGCAGCCCGACATATTGTAGCCTCCTTATAAATCCAAGGAAAAAGAAGAACGAGCACAATGAGCAAAGATCAAACACGTAGGACGTCCAAGAAGGAAGGCAAACTTTTGTGCGACATTTTCTTCAATAAACTAAGCTTTCGCCGTTGTCCAGAAATACCTTGCGGATAATGTGTTTGTTTATGGTGTGCTCCTGAATCCTCGGACGCCAGTGTTTGACGTCCCTTCCGGTCTCGGAGCATGAATAGCGTTCCTGTTCGTCTTTGTGATTGTGGCAGGAAATTGTGGCTAGCCGTCTTTTATTGGTAGCTACATTAGCCTCATTAGCAAACCACCCCGAAAACAAACAACAATACTTTACATTATATTGAACGCACAGCAAGACCATGCAATGTATCAAACCGTAATAAAGTAGCAATGTAATCAAGTGTGTAAGAGCATTTGTGTAAATCGACATTAAAATGACCTACGTGGTACAAATACAAAAAAAAAAATCTCTTCACGGGCACAGCCATTTTGTTGAGAGCGTCATCAGTGCTCTCTGTCTACTCTCAGATTTTCGAAAGAGGAAGATGAAAAGGGGGTGTGCCTTAGAGAAATGCCGCAAGAAAGCTGGGAGATCTTCGACTTTCGACTCGGAAGTCTGGCATTCGAGGATTCAGGAACACACCATTATTATCCCCCTGTCTCACGGAGGTGTGATTCTGTTGACCTCTAACCAGCACTAGATAGTAGTAGCTACTCTGTTTCACCTTCAACGTCTGCAGTCTACGTGTAGTTATCCCTGAGTAAGAGGCCTAGGTGGGGAGTTATAGCGGCCGCGATGAGCCCTTAGTGAACATTCTGTATGGACAGTCCAGTTACGGCAATGATTGGCATGGATGGTCACATGCGGCTCACTTATCAAATCGCCACATGAACACTTTGTTTTAACACCGGCTCACAAGGTTCAATCACAGCGGCTCATGATCATCAATATCACTGTCTCTGAAAATCTGCTGAAGAACTAAAAGACTAATGTTTGCCTATATTGGAGTCTACCGAATGTGCCGTAGCCATGGCATTCTACGGTGTCCTTATCCTCTCCCTCCCACTCATATCCCTGGTCCCATTCCCCCTCTCCGACGCACACCTTCCAGCGTGAAGATACGGTCCCCCAGGGCGTCCACAATGTCATTCAGTGCTGCCTCGTCCGTCACGTTGAAGAAGTATTTGTCGTCGGGGTCGCTGGCGATGTACTTGATCTCGTCAATGAAGGTCCCAGGGTCCTGCTGCCTGCGGATGTAATGGCCCAGGACCTGGGAACCAGGGCGGGGAGGAGGAGGAAAGTGGGAGGAAGGAGACAGACGGAGAAAGAACTAATAAAACATGGGTGGGAATGGTTAAGTGAATAAGCAGAAAAGGGTGATTCAATAAAGAATGTACAAAAAACATTTGTTGAGACTTGAGGTGAAAGCTGATAAGGGAGATGAAAGAGAAGAATAGCTCAATAGTATAAACATATTTCTGGGCAGGGAATTATAAAATATGTTCTCTGTGTTCCAGAGGGACCGGGAAGAGAGAAAGAGAAATATTATTGTGAATACAGAAGACTTGAACCAGACTGCAACCATTTAGAAAAAACTAGACAGTATGTAGCATTTATACATCGCTTAAGACAACAACTGAGGAATTAAATCCAATGTTTTAATTTAACGTATATACAACAATTATGATCTAATTAAGTAACGCTTTAGCGAAAAATCAAATAGGTTTAGGATTGAGAAGCACATTCTTTGTTCAGTAGATGTCACATGGGAAACATATTCCCTCCCATGGGAAACATATAGAACTACTACTTTTGCTACCGCTACTACTGCTGCTGCTACTGCTACTAATTCTACTATTACTACTACTATCGCTAACGCTACCGCTACTAGGGTTAGGGTTAGGTTACTAATTCTACTATTAACACTACTACCGCTACTGCCACTACTACTGCTGCAACTACTACTACTAGTACGTCTACTGCTACTACTACTACTACTCCTACTACTACTGCTACTGCTGCTGATACTGCTACTGCTACTACTACTACGACGACGACGATGACTACTACCAGTAGGCTACTGCGACTGCGACTACTTATACTACTACTGCTACTACTACTACTACTGCTACTATTACTACCACTACCACTTCTACTTGTACTACTACTGCTATTGCTACTGCTGCTAATACTACTTCTACTACTACTGCTACTATTACTACCACTACCACTTCTACTTGTACTACTACTGCTATTGCTACTGCTGCTAATACTACTTCTACTACTACTGCTACTATTACTACCACTACCACTTCTACTTGTACTACTACTACTACTACTACTACTGCTACTATTACTACTACTGCTACTATTACTACCACTACCACTTCTACTACTACTGCTACTGCTACTGCTGCTAATACTACTTCTACTATTACTACTACTATCGCTAACGCTACCGCTACTAGGGTTAGGGTTAGGTTACTAATTCTACTATTAACACTACTACTGCTAATGCCACTACTACTGCTGCAACTACTAATACTACTACGACTACTGCTACTACTACTACTACTCCTACTACTACTACTGCTGCTGATACTGCTACTACGACTACGACGACGACGATGACTACTACTAGTAGGCAACTGCTACTGTGACTGCTGCTAATACTACTTATACTACTACTACTGCTACTACTTCTACTACTGCTACTATTACTACCACTACCACTTCTACTTGTACACTACTGCTACTGCTGCTAAGACTACTTCTACTACTACTGCTACTACTACTACTGCTACTTTTACTACCACTACCACTTCTACTTGTACTTGTACTACTACTACTACTGCTACTGCTACTGCTGCTAATACTACTTCTACCATTACTACTGCTACTACTACTAATGCTACTACTACTACTACTATACTGCTACTAATACTACTACTACTACTGCTGCTAATACAAATTATACTACTACTGCTACTAATACTACTACTTCTACTACTGCTACTACTACTACTACTACTACTACTACTACCAATACTACTGCTACTACTACAACTGCTACTGCTGCTCATACTACTTCTACTGCAACTGCTACTACCAATACCACTACTACTACAACTAATATTACTACTACTGCTGCTACTACTACTACTATACCTCTACTACTGGCGCCCAAACAGGCGGTGAGCTTTCACTGTGTCAAGTGCAAATGAGTAAATTCCTTAAGAGAAACATAAACTCTGGCCTCCCCCTCTCCCTGTGACTCGGGCTGCCAAGCAAACAAAGGAAATCCTCTGTTTTTAGAGGGTAGGGGGCAGGAGGTAGACGGGAGAGGAGAGGGGGTACATGTAATATGAACAGAGCCCATGTTTCAATATGTTCATGGAAATGTTAGAGCGGCTGCCAAAAAATTATGATTTAGGGTTAGGGTTAGGTCTCCTCACGGGGTCACTGCTTCGTTCCTCCCTAGAGAGGCATCATCACTTTGCACACGCCAACACTAACACACACACACGCACACCAACACATCCACGGCGAGACTATAGGGTGTGAATATCAGCCTGGAGGAGCTGCATGGGGAGAGGGGCTGAAGGGGATGTATGTGTGTCTGGGAGTGTATGCTCGATACCTGTAGCGGAAACAGCCATGTCGGAACTAGCAAAACATGTCATTGCTGTAACCGATTGGTGAAACATGATTCCGCAGAATACTGTTATCCTCTTATGGATTTCCTTCAACATATTTGTTTGTTTTTCTCATTTACTATTTAGTACTATTCAGACATTTTGCAGATGGTCCTATCCACAGTGGTTGTAGATAAATGTCATTAGTGAGAAGGCAGGGGTTAGACATAAGCTCAAGGATGAAAGTTTGACTGGAGACATTAACGAGTTTAAACCCAGAATAGTTCAGCTCGGAGGCAAATACTAGCCATTAGACTCTCCTGCCCTTCATAATGAAACCCTTTGGATTGGCATCCTCCTCCACTTCCCCTGCAGCAGTCGGCCTTCTCCAGTTGTGTTCTGGGTGAGCTGGCCTTACACTGAACCATGTGTTGAAATGCTCCGGGCGTCATTACAGCAACCTGCAGGGATTTGGAGCCCAACCCCGGCTTCTGACTGGTCCACAGTCTGCACAGGTCCTGGCCAATGATTTACAACATGAGTCCCTCTCTTCTTTTTCCTTTCTGAACGGGCAGAAATGCGATCCATCACTGTAGATGTTTATCCTCAGTGGTGGACGGAGGGGCCTTGATGTGTCATAGATTTGGAGGGGGGGGGGGGGGGGGGGGGGGGGATCAGCTCCTTGTCTAATGACAAGGAGCTGACCCTGGGATTCCAGCAGTGAGAGCTCTCCACCACACCGCAACCGTTTTGTCTTCCATCCCAGTCTATTGATCAAAGAATTCACCCCAACTATGGTAAGAAATATCACGACGGTGGCAGTGGAGAAAGTCAACACAGAGCATGTCAAACAGCGCTGGACACAGAGGTTCCTTGTAGGGCTGTCTGACCTGTCTCCATCGCTCCACTCTGGATCACATTTTCCCCACCGTGGTTCCTGTGAAGTCAGTGGCTTCGGCTTCTATTGTGAGGATGGGAGGGGTCCAAACCAGCCTACTGCAGTCTGCCGCCCAGTCACAACCAAACCACCAGTAAAAGCCAGTTTGTGTGTGTGTGTGTTTCTCCATGTGGGTGTGTGTGTCAGGGCACAGAGCTCTCACACCACCACAAGGTTATTTCAGCGAAGCGGAGGGTTTCATTATGTGAATCTGTGTTTCTATTTTTACAAGGGGCCAAGTTGTGGTGTTGTGGGTGAGTCGGGGGAGGGGTGTGGTCACCAGCCCCTCCCCCTATCTCCTTCCTACATTATGCAAGGAATGTTACGGCGACTGTCAC